>NC_142481.1:7429242-7580757 GCF_049115385.1 Moschus berezovskii
TTTGAGGTTCCATTTATTTCTGCATCTGTCAAATGAAGAGGATGGTCTCTCTGCACCAACCTTCACCATCCCCTCCCCCACAGCCTATTGCCAATGGGATCCTGTCAAACTTTGTCCAGACTGCAGCCCTCCTCTGCTCAGAACCTTTCATGGCTCCTTGTCAGAGTGAAAACCGAAGTCCTCACTGTGGCCCACAAGACCCTGCATGACGTGGTCCCGGGGGGCCCTGTGTGAGATCAGCTCCCCTTCGTTCAGCTCCAGTGATCCAGGCTTTCCGGCTCTTCCTCAATTCCTCAGACACTCTCCAGGCATGGTTCTGCCTCAGGGCTTTTGCACTGGCTGTTTCTTCCCACAGATTTTGCATGGCTGCCCCACCTCACATCATCAGGTTAGATCCAATGTCACCTCCTCCAGAAAAGTGAAAGGGATAGTTGCTTAGTTGTGTCCGACTCTGCAACCCTATGGACTGTAGCCCACCAGGTTCCTCTGTCCATGGGATTCCCCAGGCAAGAACACTGGAGTGGGTTGGCATTCCTTTCGCCAAGGGATCTTCCCAACCCAGGGATGGAACCCGTGTCTCCTGCAATGCAGGAGAATTCTTTAGCTTCTGAGTCACCAGGGAAGCACATACCTCCTCCAGAAGGCCTTTCCCAACCATTCTGTAGAAAACATTTCACTTTCTTCCTTTGACTTCCTTGTTTTTTTTTCCCCATAGCACTAGAAGAGGTGTTTTTTGTTTGTTTGTTTACCTTTTTATCTTCTATCTCTCCACTAGAACGTGAGTCCCACGAGGGCGAGGATCTTTCTTTTGCTCCGAGCTGGATTCTCAGGGCCTGGCACATAGGAGGCACTCCGTAAGTGTTTGTTGAACCAACAGTAACAAGTCTTTGTGTGAATTAAATGAGTTAATATGTGCAAAGAACTGTCCTAGCATGGGGTAAAGATTAAATACACAAATTATGATTACTATCATTATTTATTGCTCTACAAACAGTCTTCTGATAGCATGCAGGAGAGAAACAAGAGAGAAAGAGAAAGTCTAGAATAAGGGAAAGAAGCCAGAGAAAGGGGAAAGTTGACAGTTAAAGAGATGGGGAGTGAGGAGACAGAAGGAAAGAGCTGGTGCTGGGCTGAGGGCAGACACGGGTGGGAGCATCCATCTCCCAACACCTACACTCAGTGATAGCAAAGGTGAGTCCTTATAGGCAAGAAGCTTTCAGATTGCCACTGTCACTGCCCATTTCTTTGCAGACGGGCAAACAGTTCCAAGGAGGGGAGGACCTTTCCAAGGACATCCTCAGTGACTATACAGCTCACGTGTACAAAGGCTAACTGTGTGCTGCGAGCATGACCATCATCATGTTGATGCCTCCTCGTGCTAGTCCTGTGAGCTGGCACTGTCATTATTCCTACTTACAGGCCTGCAACGTGCCCAGGGTCCCCTGGCTGCCTTTGAAGGCAGATCTGGGCTCAGACTGCAGTGGGTCAGACCCTTGAGTCTGTGCTCTTAGCCAAGACTCCCAGACAGAGAGGAGAGCACCTGTTACCCTAGCCAGCGTGTCCACCACGGAGTCCTCTTGCCATGAGGCTAACGGGAGCTGCTGTCGATTGGGTGCCAACTGTGCGTGGACATCATGGCCTTTGTATGTATCTAACTCACTGGATTCTCTCAACAATCCCATGAGATTGATACTTTTATTATCTGCATTTGATTGATAGAAAACTGAGGTGCAAATAGGTGATAATCCCATGTGCCCCAGAGAAGAGTATGGACTGGGACACAACAGAAATTCAAGTGGGAATGAAACCTCTGGCATGTACATTCTAACCATTTCTACCTGGTAACTGGTGATGTCATCATTCCCACCCAGGGTCTAAACTGGAGATGTCGTTCCTTCTGCTCAATCTATAGGATAATTGATGACATCACTAAATGATAATAGGATGCCTGTTGCTAATATTTACTGAGTGCCTACTCTGCGTCAGGTGGGCATCCCTGGTGGCTCAGCGGTAAAGAATCTGCCTGCAATGTAGGAGATGTGGGTTCGATCCATGCACTGGGAAGATCTCCTGGAGAAGGAAATAGCAACCCACTCCAGTATTCTTGCCCGGGAAATCCCATGGACAGAGGAGCCCATGGAGAGAGGAGCCTGGTGGGCTATATATAGTCCATGGATTCATAAAAGTATGGGACACGACTTAGCGACTAAACACCAACAATTGTGTGCCAGGCACAGTTCTTTGTATGTATTAATCCCATGATCCTCCCAATCACTCTGAGTTGTAGGTACTAGTCATACCCATTTTATAGTGAGGACACTGAGGGGAACCTACCCAAGACTACACAGAAAGCATGAGAGCCTCTGGATTTGAACACAAGCAATTGGCCCCAGTGTCAGGGGTGTGGATACCTATGTGAGATCACCAGAGTGCACACCAGGTCAGAAGGGTTCCCTCAGAGCCCTCCATCTGACCTCCATCCAAGTCTGCCAGAGAGGGTCCTCAGAATAAAACTTCAAACTCATTCCCTTGATGGTCAAGTCATCCCCACCATGGATGGTGGATGGATGCATCCCACCGTGCATCCATCTCTTCACCCCCAGCACTGGGATTGTCTCCATTAAACTGTGAGTTCCCAGCTCTCAGGGACTGGCTCTGATTTCTCTGTGGATCCTGAGGGTGCGGGACAAACAGCAGTAAAGGAGAAACTCGGAAAGTGAGGACGGATTTAATACTGCAATCGATACGTGTAAGAAGAAAAGGAAATAAGAGTGTGGGAGCTTTCTCAGTTCCCAGAGGGATTCCTGCCAGCTGGCACAGCCCCATTATTCTTAACTCATAATTGCCTCATTATGCAGAATCTGAGTGATGGGTAGCGGAAGCATGGGGAAAAAAAACAGCTGGGGCCTAAGTCATGTACAAAAACAAAACGTTGGAGTTGACAGGAGAGGAGACAGGAAAGTCAGGAAGGGGGGCTTCTCTATGGAAGAGGGTTTAGAGGATTTTTTTTAAGTGAGAAAAAAATGGGGGGAGTAGTTTCCACACTTGGCATGGGTAAAGGAGCCCCAAGTCTTAACAAAGAAAAATAAAAGGACAAAGAGTATGCTGAGTTTCTCTGTGTGTCCTGACTATATTCCTGCCTGAGCAATTTCTCCGTGGCAGAAGTGTGAATGGTTCCAGTATTTTATTTTTGGTCCCTGGGCTGTTGTTTTCCCACATGTGACTGGAACTGGCTCTGAGACAAGAGCAAGCTGGTATCCTTGTGTGGGTCACAGATGAGAGACCGGCTTAGTTATGCGACAACAAATATTTACTGAGTGCCTACTATGTGCCAGGCCTTGTTCCTGACCAGGGGTCAGCACAGTTTTTCTGTTAAAGGCCAAACAGTAAATATTTTCAGGTTTGAGAGCCAGATGGTCTCTGCTGTAACTATTCTATTTGGCAGGAAAGCAGCCATAGATAATATGTAAGCAAGTGGGTGTGGGTTTGTTTCAATAAAACTTTATTTATAAAAACAGGAAACCTGAGGATTTAGCCTGTGGGCCGTAGTTTGCAGACCCTTGTACCAGGAGCCAAGGAGACAGAAGGGACAAAGATGTAGTTCCAGCCCTTAGACAGCTCACATCGATCTACTCCTACATGGCAGGGGGAGGGAACCTGTTCACACCTAAGTTAGATCTTGTCCCTCCTGGCTCCAGTCTCAAAGTTAAATCAAGGTCCTACCCCACCTGGCCCCCTTTGTCCCCTCTCTGCTCACAGCTCCCTCCCTCTCTCCCTTGATTACTTTGCTCCAGCCACGCTGGCCTCCTCAATGAATCTCCAGCACACCAAGCTCAGCCCTGCCTTAGGACTTTCGCACACATCATTCTGTCCTGGAATGCAGTTCCCTTAGAAAACCACTTGGCTCCCTCGTCTCCTTTCAGTCTTTGCTCAGAGACCTCTTCCTCCATGACCACTTATCTGAGCAACCTCTCCTCTGGATCACTAATGCCTCTCACTGGTTCTGCGTTTCCTTTGCCCACAGCACTCAGGGGTGCAGGCTAAGTGGCTTCAGTCCTGTCTCACTCTTTGCCACCCCGTCAGGCTCCTCTGTCCATGGGATTCTCCAGGCAAGAATAGCGGAGTGGGCTGCCGTGCCCTCTTCCAGGGGATCTTCCCGATCCAGGGACCGAACCCATGTCTCTTACATCTCCTGCATTGGCAGGCAGGTTCTTTACCACTAGTGCCGCCTGGGAAGTCCACAGTGCTCAGCATTCTCCAACTTGCCAGTAATTTACTTACTACACTTATTACCCATTGTCTGATGCCTCCCATTATAGTATCAGCCAATGAATGAATGTGCTCTGGCGGTGGACACAGACAGCAAACGAATGGACACATAATTAGGGAGCACAGTGACGAGTCGGGGTAAGTGCTGCAAAGGAAAAGGAAAAAGTGGAGGGTAAAAGAGGGAAGGTGTGGGGGGGCGTTCTTTAGAAGGAGAGTCAGGGAAGGCTCCCTGAGGAGGTGACATCTGGAGTGAAAAGATCATATGACTTTGGATCTCTGAGGTGAGTGAAAGTTGCTCAGTCGTGTCTGACTCTTTGCAGCCCCATGGGCTATACAGTCCATGGAATTCTCCAGGCCAGAATACTGGAGTGGGTAGCCTATCCCTGCTCCAGCGGATCTTCCTGACCCGGGTCTCCAGCATTGACTTTGGATACTGATGAATAAAGACATGAAGGAGTGGGTGTGTAACTGATGGAATAAGTGGATGGATGAGGGCATAGATGGCTGCTTGAACAGATGGATGGATGGATGGATGGAGAGTATACACAGTGAATAAGTGGGCAGGTGACTGGAGGAATCAATGCGTAAATGGAGGGGAAGCTGGACAAATGGATGCAAGGATGGATGGACGGATGGGTCTTTCGTGCCTCCATACCTTTGCACATGCTGTGCCTCATACTCGTTACGCCCCTCTATCTCTTCACCCAGGAAGCTCCAGGTCAACTTCTCAAGGCCCGCTCTGAGCTCAGCGTGTGTAGAGGGCTTCCTGATCTCACTCCACCCGATGCTCCCCAGGAGTTTGCTCACTCTCCTACTGATGCTCTGATCACACTGGATTGGAATAATCTGTCTATGAATACCTTTACAGACAGGCATCCTCCACCTCATTTCCCTAACCAGATGTACCCCCCAGTAATATCTGATGTGTATTCTCCACAAAAAACTTAGTATGTAATATTATGAGGTTCCTGACCCATTGAAACTGTAAAATGATAAGTATGTGTTGTTTTGAGTCACTAATTTTTTTTTTTTCTGTTATGCAGCAACAGGGAACTGGCTTGGGTAGTAGGCTCAGAGAGATAAAGCAACTTGTCCCAGATCACACAGCTAGAAAGTGACAGAGCTGGACATTGAACCCAGGCAGTCTGACTCCAGAGCCTATGCACTTAGCCACTCTGCCATGCTCCTTGTAAGCCTTGAACTTGCTGGAACATTCTTGGCACTACCAGCCTTTACAAATGTCCACTGCATTGTCCTCCTGTGCACTGGGTCTGCCTAGAATATATCTATTCCCATCGCTGCCAGATCACTGTCAGTTTTTCTCCCACTCTGGGCTCCCATAGCCTGCCCCTCCTCTAACATACCCTGACCTCCCCGGGTCCTGCCTGTTTGAGCCCGGCACTTCCTTGCCCACCAGATGGAGGTCTCTGAAAGCAGAGAAGAGGGACTAACTTAGCACCTTGTGCCTGTACTCCTTGACACGGGGCCAGGTCCACTGGAGTCTGCAGGAAACCATGACTTCTTGGTGATCAGTTTGGCTCTTCGCCTGGTCTTTATCATCTTTGGAAGAGAG
This sequence comes from Moschus berezovskii, assembly GCF_049115385.1. Lineage (NCBI taxonomy): Eukaryota > Metazoa > Chordata > Mammalia > Artiodactyla > Moschidae > Moschus > Moschus berezovskii. The sequence continues at coordinate 7,435,085 of NC_142481.1, forward strand.
TGCTAATTATAGCTGCCCTTTATTGGGAGCTCGTGTGTGCCGACACCAGTTTAAATATTTTATGCACAGGAACTCACTCAGATCATACATCAGCTCTAGAAGGCAGGTGCTGTCACAGTCCCCTCTCACAGATGAAGAAATCTGTGGCTGGGAGATATCACCCCAGGCCGCACAGCTAGGAAGTGACAGGGCAGGACTCCAGTCTGGGAACCTGCTCAGCCAGCCGATGTCCTGTCCCTGAGTGAACCCCCAGAGGGGCCATCCTGGTTACCTTGGGGTCTGCAGTCCCCAGCCTTCACTCAAGGACCGGACTCAAAAAGTGAGTTCCTGCACCCCACCCTAGAGGTGCCGGTTAAGTGGACCTGAGTGGGGTCCAGGCACCTGCATTTCTACAAGTTCCCAGGTGATCTTGTGGCACATGGTTCTTGGTCATACCTGGGTCAAAGCGCCTGGCATCATCCTTGATTCCTATCTGCTCCTCACCTCCAACATCCAACCCGCATACTGTCAACTTGACCTTCAGAAAGTCTCCAGGATCTGGTCCCTTCTTGCCCCACCCCCACTGTGACCACTCAGGTCATGTCCACCATGATCTCCTGCTTGGACCATGGCAGTCACCTTCTCTCTGGTCTCCCTGCTTCTGCTCTCAGCCCATTACCCTAAGTCAGCTCACGTCCCTCTGCTCAAAGTCTTCCAGTGGTTCCCATCTCACTCAGAATAAAAGCAAAGTCCTCACTGGGGCTCCAGGCCCTTCAGAATCTGACCCGCTGTGTTCCCTCTTCGGCCTCAGCCCCCACCCTCTCCCCCTCACCCACTCTGCTCCATCCGTACCACCCTGCCCACAGTCCTTGCACACGCCCATGCTCCCACCTCAGGGCCTTTGCACAGGCTGCTCCCTCTCCTGGAAAGCTCTCTCCCAGATAGCAGCATGACTCTCTCCCTTCGTTCACGCAGGTCTTTGCTGAAATGTCACCTTGGCAGTGAGACCTTCTCTGACCACTCTCTTTACTATCACAACCAGCCCCCAGGAACCCCGACCCCATTCACTTCTTCTCCTGTCTGTTTTCCCGTAGCACTTTGAACTGTCCAGCATATTATGTCGTTTACCTATTTACTGCGCTTGGTATTTCCTGTTTGTCTCTCCTTGCCACAGAATATTCAGCCATACAGAGGATGGGGACTGTGCTTTATTCAAAACTCTGTCCCAGCACATAGAACAGTTCCTTGTACCTACTCAGCGCTCCATAAATATCTTTCCCTTTCAAATTCAAATTTTTCATTACACAAGGTGGAAAAAATTCAAATAAGAGGGTAATATTTCCCTTGACCAGCACCTTCCTTCTCACTTCCCCTTTTGTACGTACCCGTGATAACATCTTGGTGAGGAGTCTTCTAAACACGTGTGCTATTTATTTACATCGGGGATCTACTGCCTGTGTCTGTAAGTAAAGTTTCATTGGCACACATTGGTTTATGTATCATCTATGACTACTTTCACACTACAAGGGCAGAGTTGAATTGTGATCGAGATGGTGTGATGTTCGAAGATGAAAATATTTACTCTTTGAGACTTTACAGAAAAATCTTGCCAACCTCTAATGAATACATAGAAACAAGTATTTAAGGAAATATTCCCACTGATTTCTTATGTTCGGGCAATGGAATTATACTTGATACATTGAACTGTGACTTATTTTTCTAGCTTATCAGTATGTCTTGGGAGACTGTATGCTCCTACATTTCACCTTAATCTTTTTGCGCCTGCAGAGTATTCCACGATCACAGTCTAATTCCTTTGACTTCTCTACAATTGGTGGAGCTTTCAGTGACTTTCCAGGTTTCATCCTTAAGAGAGAAAACCCAGCAAATGCCCTTCTTCCTCCTTCCTTATGGACATGTAGAGATTCTGCTGGGTCAAAGAGTATAATGCAGTTAAGATTTTAATAGAAGTTGTCAAACTGACATCCACAAAAATACTAGTTTCCTTTTTAGGAAAGAAAATGAAAAAGAAACCAATCTGGTCAAGTATTTATTACCTGGCTGTTCTGTGAAAGTATCCACCCATAGGGGAGGATAATTTCCTGACCCCTGGACACACTGTGGACTTTCCCAGTCCTTTGCACTGGCTGCTCCTTTCCCCACCCTTCTCTGCCTGGCTTGAAATGCTTCTAGGACCTCAAGATCCACCTTAGTTGACAGGACAGAATTTTATGACATCAGCTAGGTGCTTATCCTCTGTGTCAGCAACCCTGTTTCTAAGTAGATACCCACGGGGAAGCATGCACAGGTGACACAAGAGGACACATCCAAAGATGCCCAAGGCAGCGAGGTGGGTGGGAGTCAGGGCCGAGAGACAGCCATGGCGTCTGTTCCTTTGGGAGTGGGCAGGTAAAAGAGAGAGGATTGCCCCACAGTGTTCAAGAAGCAAAAAATCAGAGTTACATGTGGAAAGAGAGAGATCCTAAGAGCATATCGAGTGAAAAGAGTGAGACCCCAAGTCGCATCAACAGCACCATTTAAAAGATACAATTTATCTTTCATATCAATTTAGAAGATAGAGTTATACCAAGTCAGGCTGCCCAGTGTGCAAGCGTTTGTACCTAAAGGATGCATGGATGTTAAATGTGTTGGCTGTGTTAAAAGGATACCGAGGAGGAGACAGGAGTGAGCGGGAAAATTAGAAAAAGAAAAAAGAAAGCAAAACAGGGTCTAGGGAAATGAGAGAGCGACCAGGACTGAAATTATAATGCAATTCTCTGCATTTAACAACATCCTCCATCTCAGGAGGCCATCTCTTCTCGGGGTTGGGGTCTCCCTAAACCCTCCACTCCTCCTCCCCTTGGTTCCCACCAAAGCCTCCTATTACCCCCATTAGAATCCAGGTTCTCTAGACTGAGACTCTGTCCATGTCTCCCCAGCCAAAGCAGGAGCATATGGAGGGTGGGGAACCAAGTCTGTGCCTCAGTTTTCCTCATCTGTAGAAGGGGGATAATGGTAACGGTAGCTATCTTACAGAGTTGTTGGGAGGTTAAATTAACTGATTCCCGTCCTGTGCTTGGCACAGTGAATTTGGCACATTTCAAGCACTCCATCAAGGTCAGGGGCTGTTATCATATTATTAGTATCAATATTGGGATTGAGATTGGCCTCAGGACATTGGGAAAGGCCTCTCCTTTCAGGAAGTCTTCCATGATTTCTAGCAGGGAGCTCTGCTGGCACCTGGGGTCCTTCCAGTATAGCCTCTTCCCCAGGTGGGGGCACTCACCTGTCGCTCTCCCCCACTGGGCGGGGAACTCCTCAAGGGTGGGGACCAGGGTCGGCTCCCCTTGGGTTCCTCAGAGCCCGACATAGCAGCCGGAGTCCCTCCGGCCTCCAGGACTCTCTTCCCACCTGAATGGAGTGCAGGCTGGGAGGGCAGATAAGGCAGGTGTATCATTAACAAATATATAGCAGGCTGCACATGACAACAGCCTGGTGACAAGGTGGAAACCATATATGGCAAGAGTCCCCGACGGGCTTCTACCTGCATCCTGCCTCCTCTCCTCCCCACTCCCCTGGATCGCCCCTGCATTCCATCCCCCTCGGTGCACCTGGCCTGGGACCCACCTCTGAGCCCCAGCCTGAGCCCACGCAAGGACCTCTCCTTTCTTTCATTCCCACTGTGACAGGTGACTCAGGCAATGCCCAAATTCACCCACATGAACTCACCTTTCCACACTGGACGATCCTTGCCTTTGTCATGGATCCCTTCTGATAAAACCTACAGACTCTTTCTCAGAATAGTCATGTTGGGTTCATGGAGGGATAGTTTATAGACAAATGGATAATCACATCATCGATATGAGCTTTCCTGGTGGCTCAGACAGTAAAGAATCTGCCTATAATGCAGGCTTCCCTCATAGCTCAGTTGGTAAAGAATCTGCCTGCGGTGCAGGAGATCCTGGTTCGATTCCTGGGTTGGGAAGATCCCTGGAGGAGGGATAGGCTACCCACTCCAGTATTCTTGGGCTTCCCTGGTGGCTCAGCTGGTAAAGAATCCACCTGCAATGTGGGAGACCTGGATTCGATCCCTGGGTTGGGAAGATCCCCTGGAGGAGGGAAAGGCTACCCACCCCAGTATTCTAGCCTGGAGAATTCCATGCTGGGAAAGGTTGGGGGCGGGAGGAGAAGGGGACGACGGAGAATGAGATGGTTGGATGGCATCACCGACTCTGTGGACATGAGTTTGAGTGTACTCCGGGAGTTGGTGATGGACAGGGAGGCCTGGCGTGCTGTGATTCATGGGGTCGCGGAGAGTCGGACACGACTGAGCGACTGAACTGAACTGAACTGAACTGATACAGTCCATGGGGTTGCAATGAGTCGGACATAACTGAAGGACTTTAACTTTTCACAATGCCAGAGGCCCCAGGTTCAGTCCCTGGGTGGGGAAGATCCTCTGGAGAAGGAAATGGCAACCCATTCCAGTATTCTTGTCTGGAGAATCCCATGGACAGAGGAGCCTGGTGGGCTACAGCCCACGGGGTTGCAAAGAGCCTGACATGACCGAGCGACTGAGCACACAGCACACACACACATACACATCAGCAGTATATGTACAGTTTTCCAAGGTAGAATTCATTCTTCCTAGTGTACAGTGCTGTGGGTTTGGACAAATGCCGACAGCTGTGCAACCACCACCGCAATCAGGATACAGGGCAGATCCATCACCCCGGCAGTCCCCTTGTCCGGGTCTACAAGCAGTGCTGTAGACAAGCTCAGTCAACCGGGTGGCCTCAAGATTTCTCTGCGTTAGTGCATTCATGTCTTTCTCATTAAAAAAAGAAAAAAAGGCAGCACAGAATTCCATAGCATAAATGCACCACAGTTTATTTTAGACAATTGTTGATAGGGGTTGATGGACATTTAGATTGACAGACCTCCTGAGATTGTTTTCCAGCGTTTCACTGTTACAAACAAGGAAGTGGGGAGAACGCGGAGCCTCTAATAGGTCCTTTCTGTGAACAAGGACCAATTGTTTCTCTCTGTCCCTGTTTTTTAGTCGCTAAGTGGTGTCCGACTATTTTGGGGTGGATTCTAATAAATGGTACTGCTGGATGGTAGGGCACAAGCATTGTTCTCTAATTTTTATTGTGAAACATATCAAGCATATAGAAACACTGGTGGAAAAATGTATGCGATGAACACACGGTAGCACTAATTAGATCCTAGAAATGATACCCTTTTACTGTATTTGCTTTATTACACTTCCTTCCTTCTTTCTCAGTGGTTATCAACGCAGGAACAAATTTGCCTCTGGGGAGGACATCTGGCCATGTCTGGAAGCATTCTTTAATTGTCACAACCTGTGTGTGTGGGAGAGACTCTCATTAGTACACTGAAACCCACAGGACCGGTCCCCCATTTTCTGGCCCCAAATGCTAAAGGCGCTGAAGTTGAGAAACATTGTCATCCGTCCACTCACTTAATAATCAGTCCAGTTCATCCGACACACTTCATCACACACATGATCAGCTGGAGTTTGCTGCTTCTTCAGTGGATCTTTCTATGAGCAAATTTCTTATATACAGCAAAACGCAAAAGTCTTACGGATACCATTCGGTGCATTTTGACAAATACACACCCAACTATAAAAATATAGAGAACAACGTCATGCCCCAGAAAGTCACCTCGTGTTCCTTCCCAGTCAATCCCTGCCTCCACCCCACCCCAGGCAACTACTGTTCTGATTTTTATCACCTTAGATTAAGTTTTATCTGTTCTAGACATTTTTATAAACAGAAACCTACAGTAGGTGCTATTTTGTATCTCCACATCTTGCTTTTGATATTCATCCATGATGTTGTATGAATCAGTAGTCTCTTCCTTTTTTAAAAAAAATGATTTTTATTATTTATTTGGCATCATTGCATCATGCGGGAACTTTCTGTGTGGCGCCAGAGCTTAGTTGCTCTGCAGTATGTAGGATCTCAGTTCCCTGACCAGGAATCGAACGCAAGTCCCCTGTATTGCAAGGCAGATCCCTAACCACTGGACCAGGGAGGTCCCTGTAGTTGCTTCCTTTTTATCACTGTTTGGTATTCCATTGTATGCATATACCCATTTGCTCATCCCTTCTCCTATTGATGGACACATATTTCCAGTTTGGGGTTATTATGAATAAAGCTGCTGTCAATATTCTTCCACCAGTCTTTTCCATGGATGCAAGTTTTTATTTCTCTAGAGTGGAATTTCTTAGTCACAGAGTAGATATGAATTTAATGTCTAAGAAAATGCCACACCTTTTCCGGAGGTGACTGTATTAGCTTCCTATTGCTCCTATTAAAAAAACTGCATTGCAGGCAGTTTCTTTACCACTGAGGTACCAAGGAAGCCCATAGCCCTTGAGGAAGAACTAAAGACCCTTGACTATGCTTAATGACTACATTATTATTATTTAGTCTCCTTTGACTGTTTTCCTTTGCTTCTGCATTTCTTATTTCTCTCATTAAACTTATCCTTTGACTAAAGTTTCCACAGACAAAAGGCAGGCAGAAGACATGGGGCTGGGGAGGTGAGTGAGGGGCGGTGGGCAAGGACCATAGGGGTCTGCTCCATTTCAAATCCAGGAGAATCTGCCCACCGCAAGATCCTGAATTTAACCGTATCTGCTGAGCCCTTTTTGTCACGTAAGGTAATAGTCACAGGTTCTGGGGATTAGGACACGGACATCTTTAGGGGATATTAGTCCGCCTGCCGTTCACATTTCTTCCAGCGATAAATGGGTGTTCCTGCCGCTCCACCTCTTCATCCACAGTTAGTACTGTCAGTCACGTTAATATTAACCATCAAGGTTGCCAGTAGTCACAGACGTCTAAGTTTAAATGCATTAAAATTAAATAAGATTGAATGTCTGGTTCCGCAGTCCCGCTAGCCATGTTTCAAATGCTCAATAGCTACCACCTTGGCAGCACAGACATGCAACAGTTCCCTGTGTGGAAAGTTCTAGAAGCATCTAGAGGGAAATCAACCTGTCTCTTGCAGAAGTGACTGCCTTTCTTAAGGTTACACAAATGTGTTATTATGCCAGACACCTGCCTTCCCACTAGGGTGAGGAGAGGAAGAAATAAAGAAGAGATGGGAATGAGAGAAAAATCAACTGTAATAATAATTGTCTGGCACTTCATAAGCACTCATTACATTTAAAAAAATACACACTCAGTTACCATCTAATGAGTATTTACTGAGTGCCAGGTACTTTCCTGACTAAGTTATCTGGTGGATGTTTATTCCCAGAGACATAAAGGAAAAGAGAGAAAGATACTTTTTAGCTGTTGTTCAGTCACTGAGTTGTGTCCTACTCTGTGACCCCATGGACTGCAGTGCTGCTAGGCTCCCCTGCCCTTCACTATCTTCCTGTTTGCTCAAACTCATGTCCACTGAGCCGGTGGTATTATCTAACCATCTCCTCCTCTGCTACGCCCCTTCTCCTTTTGCCTTCAATCTTGCCCAGCCTCAGGTTCTTTTCCGATGAGTCTGCTCTTGCCATTAGGCAGCCAAAGTATTGGAGCTTCAGCTTCAGCAACAGTCTTTCCAATGAATATTCAGGGTTGATTTCCTTTAAGATTGACTGGTTTCATCCCCTTGCTGTCCAAGGGATTCTCAAGAGTCTTCTCTTTGAGAAGCATCAGTTCTTCAGTGCTCAGCCCTCTTTATGATCCAGCTCTCACATCTGTACGTGACTATTGGAAAAATCATGCAAGTGAAAGTTGCTCAGTCTTATCCAACTATTTGCGGCACCATGGATTATATAGCTCAACCCCATGAGTTCTCCAGGCCAGAATCCTGGAGTGGGTAGCCGTTCCCTTCTCCAGGGGACCTTCCCAACCCAGGGATCAAACCCAGGTCTCCCACATTGCAGGGGACCCAGGTCTCCCACATTGCAGGTGGATTCTTTGCTAGCTGAGCCACCAGGGAAGCCCAAGAATACTACAGTGGGTAGCCTATTCCTTCTCCAGGGGATCTTCCCATCCCAGGAATCAAACCCAGGTCTCCTTCATTGCAGGCAGATTCTTCACCAGCTGAGCTACTAGGGAAGCCCACAGCTACTAGGAAGCCCACAGCTACTTCCTATGGAAAAACCATAGCTTTCATATGGAAAAACCACGACTTTGACTATACTGGCCTTTAAGCAAGCCCTTTCTTTTCCAAATAGCAGAGGAATTAACTCTTTAAATTCCACATTACTTGGGGCCAGTCATCCTGGAAGAAAGTCTCTCATGGATGTGCCGTGGGCTCACCCTAAAACAGGGCTCATTATCTTTCCTGCCAAACCTGCTCTAATACCTCTACTTTCTCTCCTGGTAAATGGCCTCTCCATACATCCAGTCATCTAGGTTGGCTAACAGGGACACCATCATCACTACCTCTCATTGCCTTACCCCCCATAACTGGACCATCTTGTTCCTGTCTCTGCCCAAGCCCATCTCTCCATCCCCAGGGCCACAGCCTCAATTCAGACCCTTACCTCATCCTCCTTCCAGGTCTCCAGGTTTCCCCTGTGGCCTGTCTCTCATATGGTTCCAGGTCTTTCTACACCCAGAATTCATCACTTGTTGTCTACGGCCATACCACCCTGAACGCGCCCGATATCGTCTGATCTCGGAAGCTAAGCAGGGTCGGGCCTGGTTAGTACTTGGATGGGAGAATTCATCACTTGTTCAGTCCTCCCAGGGCTCCCAGTGCTTCTAGGACAATATGTCAGCCCTTCAATTTTCATCTCTGCATGAGCACTGCCCCCTTTCCCAGAATTCCCTCCCCCTCTCTCTTTGGTGAACTCCTATTCAACCTTCAACACCCAACTCAAATATCCTATCTGCCTGGGACTGAGAAGGAGGTTAAGTGTCCTAGGGATGCAGGGTTAAGATGCCTGGGTTAAGTGTCCTAGAGACAAAGCATCCTGTAATACACATGAAACAGTCTCATCACACTAACCTGCTCCTTTTCCTCTGTGTACGCCCAGTGGTTTCCTGCCTCGTTACCTTTACCCAGTCTGTCCCCTCAGCTTGAATGCCCAACCTCTCTCTCCCACTTACCTGAATTTTGCCCATCTTGGTAGTTTACTAGGACTGCCGTAACCAAGTTCTACAAAAATGGGTGCCTCAAACAACAGATGTATCATCCCACAGTTTTGGAATGTAAAAGTTCAGAATCAAGGTGTAACTTCGGTTGGTTCCTTGTGAGGGCTGTGAGAATCCATCCTGGGATCCTTGGAGATCAGGATTCCAACATCTTTGGAGGGTTGGGGACATAATTCAAATTGTCAAAGCTCAGCTCAAACCCGGATTCCTCCTTAAAGTGTTCCCTGATTGCCCAACCCACACTGATCTATTTCCTAAGTCTCCAGAGCCTTGTCCTCCAAATCCACTTCTTTTTTTCTTTTTAAATAGTTATTTATTTGGCTCTTCTGGGTCTTAGTTTTGGTAAGTAAGGTCTTAGCTGCAGCATGTGGGATCTAGTTCCCTGACGGGGGATGGAACCTGGGGCCCCTGCATTGGGAGCCCCGAGTCTTAGCCCCTGGACCAACAGGGAAGTCCTCTGACCCATTTTGGATAGATTTGTCCTTTTATTTCTGTCTGTATTCTCTAAGTGTCCCCTTAGGATGGGAGATCACCGAGGGCAGTATCAATGCCTTAGCCAACCTCTCTGTCCTCCAGCGATTCCCAGTGCGCTGATGTATTAATACAAAGAGAGTGCTTGCTCTACATTTTCAGGAATAATAAATCAACTCAACAAACATGTATTGAGGACCTGCGTTGGTCCCTGGTGATGCAGCAGTGGACAAGAAAGACAAACAATCCTTAAATTCATGGGTTTTGCATCCCAGTGGGATGAGAATAAACAAGGTAAATAAGCCAGAGGGTGATACACACTGTATCTGTTTCCGAGAGTGGCTGTTAAAAAAGTACCACAGGGGACTGCCTTGGCGGGCACTCCCAATGCAGGGGACATGGGTTCGATCCCTGGCCAGGGAACTAAGATGCCCCACACTGAGTGGGGCAGCTGGATGGCTAAGAACAAAAGAAATTTGCTGTCTCAAGGTTCTAAAGGCTAGAAGCCTGAGATCAAAGTGTTCGCAGGGATGTGTTCCCTCTAAACCTGTAGGAAAGAATTCTTCCTTGCCTCTTCCTAGCCGCTGATGGCTGTCAGCAATCTTTAGCATTCCTCAGCTTGCAGCTGCAGCCCTCCAATCACTACTTTTGTTGTCACATGGCATTCTCTCTGTGCTGTGTCTTCACAAGGTGTTCTTTTTATAAGGACACCAATCACATTGGATTAGGGGTCCAGCCTGCTCCGTATGGGCTCATTTTAACTAAGTGTATGGGCAATGACTCTATTTCCAAATAATGTCACATTCTGAGCTATTGGAGGCTAGGATTTCAACATATCCTTTTGGGATATGTTGAAGTCAGCCCCTCACACACACTAAGATAAAACACAAACAGAGAAGGGGGACAGGAAGTGGTGGGGTGAGGGGCTGCTCCCTCAGATAGAGTGGCCTGGGAAGGTCTCTCTGCCACTCAAGTCACAGCCTGAAGGAGAGGAGTTGACAGCGTTCTCCTATGAGAAACATAAATTTCATCACCTGGTGTTTATGACATTCCCCTTGGTATCTTGGATATGTTTAATTTGTTGGGGTGTTTTTTCATGCTCATTTCCTGGTTTGAAACCAGTGAGATTAAAAGGCAGTAGACTCATGGGGGTGTGGTTCCCGTAAGAATCTGAGAATGTTTCCACCATGTCGAATTCACTCCCATCAGTTCTGAGAAGCCCTAACAGCTGTGAGACTGCAAAACCCTCAGATCCCGATTCCAGCAAGAGGTCAGGGGGCCTCTGGGGAGTCCCAGCTGCTGTAGTCCAGCCAACGCCCCTACCAGCTTTATTTAGACTAACAGGCACACAAAAGAGGGGCTCACACCATAGGTGCACAGCTCAGTGAATTATCACAAAGCCAGTGCATCCAGGAAGCCAGATTAAAAAAGCAGGACACCCCCTCCCAAAGCCCTCCTTGTCTTCCGTCCCCCAAGGCTCGCCTTTGTCCTCCCTTCTAATGCCATAGACTAGTTCTTCCTGTTTTTCTTTTCATTCTTTTGTCCTCTCTTTTTTTCCTTCAGTTCTTCTTGTTCTTGAATTTCATATAAATGGAATAGGACAGCCTGTTCTTTCATTTAACGTAATGTAACCAAGTTCTAAGGGTTGGGCCCTAAAGCGGGTTTGAAGCTTTCGAAAGAAAGCATCCCTCATCAATTTCGAAAGAATTGATGCTTTCGAATTGTGGTGCTGGAGAAGACTCTGGAGAGTCCCTTGGACAGCAAAGAGATCAATCTAGTAAATCCTAAAGGAAATGAACCCTGAATATTCATTGGAAGGACTGATGGTGAAGCTGAAGCTCCAATATTTTGTTTACCTGCTGCAAAGAGCCGATTCATTGGAGAAGATCCTGATGCTGGGAAGGATTGAAGGTAGGAGGAGACGGGGACGACGGAAGATAAGTTGGTTGGATGGCATCATCGACTCAATGGACATGAGTTTGAGCAAACTCCAGGAGATAGTGAAAGACAGGGAAGCCTTCACGCTGTACTCCATGGGGTTGAAAAGAGTAGGACACAGCTGAGTGATGGAACAACATTGACAATAATCCAGGCTCTATGTTGTGGGGTTTTTTTTGTATGTATGTATGTATTTATTTGGCAGCATTGGCAGTGGCGATCTTCCTCGCATCGGGTGGGATCTTTCACTGCGGTGCACGGATCTCTAGCTGTGGAATGGGGGCTCAGGGATAGCTGTCTCTCCCATTTAGCTACTCTGTGGCATGTGGGATCCTAGTTTGCTGACCAGAGATCAAATTCGTGTCCCCTGCTTTGCAGGGCTGATCTTAACCACTAGACCACCCGGGAAGTTGCTGTTGTGGATTGCTCATTCTCGTTGTTGTGTGGTGGGTGTTGGCAAAGTACAGCCTGGAGGCCAGATCCAGTCTGTTGCCTGTTTGTTTAAATAAAGTTTTATTGGAACACAGCCACACCCATTCATCTACTATTGTTCATAGCCACTCACATGGCACAGTGGCTGAGGCAGAGACAGAGAGCTGAAAATATTTACTCTCTGGTCCTTAACAGAAAAAGCTTGTCAGCCCCCACTGGATGACATTCCGTTGTAGGAGGACAACTCTATTTATTCATCCAACTGTGAATGGGTATTTGTGTAGTTTCCAGTTGGGGGTATTACAGTCGGGCTCGTAAGAAACACTCTAGTGCAGGGGTTGTCAAACTTTTTCTAATCTTTTTCTAATTAGATCAGTGATTCTCTGCAGGGAGCAGTTGTGTTCCCGCAGGGAGCAATTGTGCTTGACAATGTCTGGAGAGCATTTGATTGCTGCTAAGGTCTGAATGTTTATGTCCCTTAGAGATTCATCTGTTGAAATCCTCATACCAAGGTGATGGTATCAGGAGGTGGAACCTTAGAGCAGTGATTAAGTCATGAAGATGGAGCCCTCACTACTGGGATTAGTCTCCTTATAAGAGGGGCCCCAAGGGACTTCTCTGGTGGTCCAGTGGCTAAGACTCTGAACTCCAAATGCAGGCAGGGGGCATGCCACAACAAAGATTGAACATCCTGCCTGCCGCAACGAAGACCTGGTGCAGCCAAATAAATAAAAAGAGATATTTTTTAAAGTAAAACTTTAAAAGGGGGTGGCACCCCTACAAGCACGTTTGGATACAATGAGAAGCCTGTGATCCTCACCCAAACCTGGTTGGTACCCTCGTCTTCAACTTTCAGCCTCCAGAATTGTGAGAAATAAATGTCTGTTGCTTATAAGCTACCTGTCTACGGCATTTTGTTAAAGACAGACTAAGACAGTTGTCGTGACTGGGGAGGAGGGGTGGGAGGAGCCCAGGGATGGAACTCAACATCCTGCAGTGGACAGGCAGTCAGCCCCAAGTGTCAGGAGAGCCTGACTCTGGAAGGACAATCCTTGGAGCAGCAGGTCAGCAGCATAACAAATCTGAGAAGCTTGTTAGAAATGTGTAATAAGGGACTTCCCTGGGGGTCCAGTGGCTGGGACTCCGCGTTCCCAGTGCAAGAGGCTCAGGTTCAATCCCTGGTCGCGGAACTAGATCCCACATGCCACAACAAGGATTGAAGATCCTGGGTGCCACAATTAAGACACGGCACACCCAAAAACAAATTTTAAATTAAAAAAGTAAAGATTTTTTTTAAGGAGCTTGTTAGAAATGTAGAATTTCAGGCTCCACCCCAAACCTTGTTGATCAAAATCTGCATTTGGCGGGGGGGATAATTTAGAATCTGCACTTGAACACGTTCACCCCCAGAGGAGTTATATGTTCATTGCCAGGCTACATAAAGAAGCTTCCAGGGCTTGTATGCAATAACAATCAACACGAAAGCAACGGTTACCAACCCAGCCTGACCAGGGGACAAGTAGGAAGTCAAAAACCAGGAGTTGCTTTACTATCAGACACGGGATGTTTTTTTTCCCCAAACGGCGGTCAACTCTTGCTAATGTTCCCGGGACGGCGCAAAATCTCTCAGTATACATGCCAGCCACACCCCTGGAACCGTTGGTATAAATCCAAACTGAACGAGAGGTATTTCAAGTTTATAGGCAAAACAGAGTCATGTTCCAGGCTCAGGTCATTATAAACAGGTTTTCCATTTACCCAGTTCTCTTCCCCTTGGCTGCCAGTACCCAAGAGGCTGCTGCTCCTTGATTAAAACCATCCGGGCAGGATTCTAGCCCTCTCTTCCTATCTTCAGAAGACAAGCACACTTCCTGCTTGCTCCATCCTGCATTTTCTCATTCTTTTACACATTCATGCATCACTCATCCTATAGATCCCTCCAGACTCATCTATCGCCTCCTCAATGGGCTCCCTGCTTCCATCCACAGCCTATTCCCTCCCTGGCAGCCAGAAGGACCCTGTTAAAACTTCAGACAGATCTCACCCCCCCTCTGCTCAAAACTTTCCCAATATGGACTGAATGCTTGTGTCCCTCCCAAAAGCATCTGTTGGGACATCCCTGGCGGTCCAGTGACTTAGACTCCCCGCTCCCAAGGCAGGGGGCCCAGGTTCAATCCCTGATCAGGGAACTAGATCCCACCTGCTGCAACTCAGACTGGACACAGCTAAATAAATAAATATATATATATATTTACGCTTCTATTGAAGCCTTAACCCCCAGTGTGACAATATTAGGAGGTGGTGTCTTTGGAGGTAATTGGGTTTAGCTGAGGTCATGAGGATGAAGCCCCCAGGATGGGACTGTTACCCCCATACGAACAGGAAGAGAAACCAGAGCTCAAGCTCTCTCTGCTGTAGGACAGAGAAACTGTCATCTTCATGCCAGGAAAACAGCTCCTACTGGGGAAAGTATCTGCTGACACCTTGATCTTGGACTTCCCAGCCTCCAGACTGTGAGAAATAAATTCCTGTTGTCTGAGCCACCAGTCTGTGGTATTTTTTTTATGGCAGCCTGAGCCAGCCAAGACACCACCCCTGGCTCCTACCTCACTCAGAGAAAAGGCAAAGTGCTCACCATAAGGCCTATAAGGCGGGCGTGACCCAGCCCATCTCCCCTCTCACCCTGCTTCGGATCTTCCACTCCTTCCTGCACACACTCAGCTGTTGTCACACTGGTTTCTTAGCTGTTCACTGAAAATGCCAAGCATGTTCCCACCCCAGGGCCTTTGCACGTGCTGTGCCTGCTGCCCAGAAAGCCCTCCCCTGGAATACCCTCCTGCACACTTCCTCATTTCCATCCAGACATCTCCTTCATCTCTGAGGCCTCCCCTGGCAAAGTGGTGGAAATTATCAGCAGCCCCCTTTGGTCTCATTCTCTTTTCCGCTTTATTTACTTCTCCTTGGTGCATAAGACCATCTAACAGTTTACATGATTTTGTTTGGCTGCACTGGGTGTTCACTGCAGTGCACGGGAGTCTCCAGCTGTAGCGCATCGGGTCCGCTGCCCCACAGTATGTATCTGGGATCTTAATTCCCCAACAGGGAAAGAAATTGCATCCCCTGCATTGGAAGGCAGGTTCTTTTTCTTTTCAAGAGGTAAAATCCAAATTTATTATGCCAAGGAAGTAAGACCAACAAGAATAAATACAAATGAAATGACAGGTAATGGCAAAAATAAAATGGAAATTGAGAATGTGGTGAATTGTGCTTTAAGTGTACAAATAAATGATAGTGAAGGCTTAAGTATGATATCAAATTTATATTTTAAAAAATAATTTTAACTATTGCCTGTAACTCCCAAATCAATGTTTCTAATCTTCAGCCCTCCCCTAACCACCACACTTATATCCAACTAGCTGGTAGACATTTCAGTCTACAAGTCCCAAATACACCTCAAAGTCCTCTCCTCCCCACCACCAAGTCCACTTCCCTTCTAATTCTCTTGATGCCATCATCGTGCTCTCTGACAATCCCAAGCTCTAATGTTTTCTCATTTCCAATGTTCAAACTATTACAGAATTCAGAATATTCTAGTTAGTCAAAATTTCTCTCTTTATTCCTGAATCTGGAAGGCCGATTCTTAAAGTTACACGTTTAAAGTGTCCATTTGATTTATGGTCTGTCTCTCCCTTTGGAACACAAGCTCCAGGGTTTGTGTCTGTGTTGGTCACTGTTATAGCCTCAGTGTCTAGAAGGGTGCCTGCATGTGTTGTCTCTGTGAATGAATGTATGCAGGAATTCAACCAATATTTCTGCTGTGCTCCTAGGACAGGGGTGGGGGCTGGGTTCTGGAGACCCACAGAGCTCAGATAAGGCTCCTGCTCAGAGAGTCCAAGGTCTGGGCGTGGGGAGGGCTGGACCCCTAAAGGGAAAGAGAAACCGATATCACAATACAGTCTGATAAAAACTGAGGGAAATGAGTTTGGCGGTTGGAGGGGCATAGAAAACCTTTAAAAATAAACAGTTACCTCTTCTTCAATGCTAATACAGGTCTCAACCACGGCCCATGGGCCAGCCATCTGTTATATTAAATAAAGTTTTATTGGCACACAGCCTCGTCTGTTCTTTGATGCATTATCTGTGCTTCTGCACAGTGACAACAGGATTGAGTCATGGCAACAGACCATATAGCCGGCAAAGCAAAAAATATTTACTAACTGACCCTTTACAGAGAAATTGCCAACCTCTGCCCTAACATTGAAAACTCGCATTTAACATTTATATGCATGGTTCCCCCTCATGATTCGTTCGTAATCCTCATCTCAGTCTTTATGATGAATATCCCATTTTATAGACAAGGAAATGGGGGTTCAGAGAAGTGAGGTGATTTTCCCAAGCTAACACAGCAGATGAAGAAAGGGCAGAGCACAGAGTCCACTTGCTTTTGCACCTTGTTTTTCCCCTTAATAACATATCTTGAAGAAGCTTCCATCTGCAATTGTGGGCATCTATCAACTTTGTTTATTTTACAGTCTCCTGGGGTTTTTCTGACAGTCCCCTCCTGATGAACGTTTAGGTCATTTCCCCTCTAATCTGCTGGGATGCATAGGGCTATGGTGAATATTCACATGTTTAGTTCTTCAAGCTCATGAGTGAGTGTTATCTGAAG
The DNA here is from genome assembly GCF_049115385.1 of Moschus berezovskii. Lineage (NCBI taxonomy): Eukaryota > Metazoa > Chordata > Mammalia > Artiodactyla > Moschidae > Moschus > Moschus berezovskii. Next base: position 7,451,714 of record NC_142481.1, read on the forward strand.
GCTGGATTCACAGATTGGAGTCCCTGGTCAAAGGACACATGCCAGGTTGTGTCCTGGGCGTGGAGTTGAGTCCACTGGGCAAAGTGGGGAAGGAAAGAATGGGGCAGACATTCTGGGCAGAGGGACCTGCCCAGATAAGGGTCTGGAGGTGTGAGTCAGGATACCTTCGAGTGCTTGAGTCTACACAGTAAAGGTGATAACCGGTGCGCAAGGGCAGGAGATGTCAGGTGTCTCCAGTGAAGGGCTGGGCTCCGTGCTAGGGGAACTGGGGAGCCACGGGAGGGCAGAGAGCAAAGGAGGGACTGGATTAACTCTGGGGCCCTGGAACAGGCTAGATGGTGAGACTGGAGGCAGGAAGGCCAGGAAGGCGGCTAGGGGAGAGGACAGAGGCTGAGTCTTCCCAATCAGAATTTCTGAATGGATCAATGGGACACCTCTCCTGCTGCTTCCAGCTCATGTTTATGGGGGTGGTACTTGCATCCAGTAGTCACGTACGGATGTGAGAGTTGGACCACAAAGATGGCTGAGTGCCGAAGAAATGATGATTTTGAATTGTGGTGCTGGAGAAGACTCTTGAGAGTCCCTTGAGCAGCAAGGAGGTCAAACCAATCAATCCTAAAGGAAATCAACCCTGAATATTCATTGGAAGGACTAGTGCTGAAGCTGAAGCTCCAATACTTTGACCACCTAATTCGAAGAGCTGACACACTGGAAAAGACTGATGCTGGGAAAGATTGAGGGCAGGAGGAGAAGGGGCCGATAGAGAAGGAGATGGTTGAATGGCATCACAGAATCAACGGACATGAGTTTGGGCAAACTCTGGGAGATAGTGAAGGATAGGGAATCCTGATGTGCTGTTGTTCATGGGATCACAGAGAATCAGACACAACTTAGTGATTGAAAAACAACAACTTGCATCTCAAAGGCAGAGGCCAGACATGTGGCTGAATATCTTACAGTGCATGGGACAGCTCCCACAGGAAGAATCACCCAGACTCAAAAGTCAGTAGGACCTCAGATATTCTGATATTTATTAATAAACATAAGTTAATACTATAGAAGCCTCATAGCTCAGGGTGAGAGGTGGGGCCAGGGCCAGGTGACCTGAGTTCAATTTCTGGCCCCATTACTTACTCATTTGATTTTGGGTCAAGTCTAACCTGTAAACCTAAGTCTCTTTATCTGAAAACTGGGGGCAATACCCTACCTCATTGACCGGGATGCTGTGAGGGGTAAATGAGTCATCGTGTCTGAAATCTTAGCCCAGGGCTTGGGGCAGAGGCACCAATGTTGGTTGTGGTCTTGATTGAGCCCCAACTGTATACCAGGTGCCCTGAGGATATGTGGTAACTCCCTTCGGCTTCAAATCAGCCCTGTGAGTGCCACGGTACAGATGAGAAATTAAGGCACAGAGAGGCAAAGGCTCCTGCCCAAGGTCACACAGCGAGGATGCGGCTTCCTGAACAGAGGTGAAAGGATGGGGCAGGAAGGAAGGAAGGAAAAGAGAAAGTAAACCAAGAGAAAGGAGAGCCACAGGAAGATGGAGATCCAGAGATGAAGGACAGAGACCCAGAGAGAGGGAAAGACAAAACAGAGTGAAGGACCGAGCTGGAAGAACAGGAGGGACCTGGGGGGGTGGGGGTGCCCTGGCCCCAGGAGCAGCCTTGGAGCCAAAGTCTGAACAGAAATGGGGCAGCTGCCCCCCAGCCCAGGGCGGGTGACAGAACTGAAACGAAGCTGGCTGGAGGGTGTGACAGTATTTGGAGCCTGGAGTTTGTGGGTATGAGGGTGCCCCACCCCATGGGTGTGAGAGTCACTGAACCAGGGGAGAAGTGCCCCAGGAGATGTCCCAGGTGATGGGCGCTAGCTCTGCCTCGGGGTGACACCCAGGGACAGGTCAGGTGTGTGTGTGTGTGTGTGTGTGCACTGTTAATTCAGCAAATGGCATTGCACATTGTTTATTTTTATTTTTGAACTGAAGCATAGTTGATTTACAAATAATAAATAAAGCTCCTCTGTCCATGGAATTCTCCAGGCAAGAATACTAGAATGGGTCTCCAGGCAATCTTCCCAACCCAGGAGTAGAACCTGGCTTTCCTGCATTGCAGGCGAATTCTTTACCATATGAGCTGCCTGGGAAGCCCACTTTCTACTGCACTGCAAAGTAATTCAGTTTTGGACTATACAGTCTCCATGGAATTCTCCAGGCCAGAATACTAGAGTGGGTAGCTGTTCGCTTCTCCAGGGAATCTTCCCAACCCAGGAATTGAACCCAGGTCTCCCGCATTGCAGGTGGATTCTCTACCAGCTGAGCCACCAGGAAGCCCAGTTTTACATATATATGTATACACATACACACATTCTTTTTCATTTTTCACATATTCTTCCCCATTGTGGTTTATCTCAGGATATTGAACAGAGTTCCCTGTGCTGTACAGTAGGACCGTGTTGTTTATCCATCCTTATATAATAGTTTGCATCTTCTCGTCTCAAACTTCCAATCTCTCACACCCCACCCCCCTTCCCCTTTGGCAACCAGGAGTCTGTTCCCTGTGTCTGTAAGTCTGCTTCTGTTTCGTGGATAAGTTCATTTGTGTCAGATTTTAGATTTCACATATAGGTGACATCATATGATTTTCATCTTTGTCATGTTGCACTTAGTGTGGTAGTCTCTAGGGCCATCTGTGTTTCTGAAGCTGGCACTACTTCATCCTTTTTTATGGCTCAGTGATATTCCATTATACATTTGCTTCTTCATCTCTTCATCTATCAATGGACATTTAGGTTGTTTCCATGACTTGGTGTTGTAAATAACGCTACCATGAACATAGGGGTGGGTGTATCTTTTTGAATTGTAGTTGTGTCTGGATAAATGCCCAGGAGTAGAATTGCCGGATGATATGGCAACTCTATTTTTAGCTTTTTGATGCACATTATTTATTTATAAAGCTTTTCTTTATTGTGAAATATAACACACATCCAGAAAAGAACATAACACGCAAGGTCAAAGCAATCCACATGTTCATTGATGGATGACTGGATATAGAAAACGTGGTCTATCCACCCAATGGAATATTAATCAGCCTTAGAAAGGAAGGAAATTAGAACACAGGCTACAACATAGATGATCCTTAAGGACATTATGTTACGTGAAATAAACCAGTCCCAGAAATGCAAATACTGCATGCTTCCACTTATATGAGGTCCTTAAAGTAGTTAAGGGCTTCCCAGGTGGCTCAGTGGTAAAGAATCCACCTGCCAATGCAGGAGATGCAGAAGACTCAGGTTCCATCCCTAGCTGGCAAGATCCCCTGGAGAAGGAAATGGCAACCCACTCCAGTATTCTTGCTTTGGAAATTCCCTGGATAGAGGAGCCTGGCAGGCTACAGTCCATGGGGTCACAGAGAGTCAGACACAGCTGTACCTTGCACGCGTGCACAGAGCAGTTAAATTCACAGAGACACATTAGAGTATTGGATGCTGGGGGTTGCAGAGAAGAATGGAGTTAGAGCTTAATGGGTACTGAGTTTCAGTTTTGCCAGATGGAAAATGGTCTGGGGACAGATGATGGTGATGGCTGCACAAGAACGTGAATGCGCTAGGTGCCACCACATTGTATACTTAAAGATGGTGAAAACAGAAGTTTGTGTTGAATGTCTTTTACTACAATTTTTTAACCATTTTTAATTGAAGTAGAGTTAATTTACAATATTGTATTAGTTTCAAGTATACAGCAAAGTGATTCAGTTATAGATAAATATATATTCTTTTTCAGGTTCTTTTCCATTGTAGGTTATTACAAGATACTGAAGATAATTCCCTGTGCCATACAACCAGTCTTTGTTATTTATTTACTGGAATAAAGTATATTCATGAATTTGAAAATTGTAATTTGCAGCTTAATTGATGGCTATGAAATGAAACCCTTGTCCAGCGGGTCAAGGAAAAGAGTCCCGCCACCCCGTCTGTTGTAGGCCCGCCCTCCTCACTTCCCCATCATCACTTGATGATTTTCTCCTCCATTTATTGGCCAAGCAATCAGTCCGACCCTGATATTTGCTTTGGTCTGTTTTGAGCTTTCCGTCTATGGTCTATGGAATGGCAGATGGTGTGGCTTCCCTTGCCTGTCAAGCATGATACACGCCTTGGAGCTAGTGTGAGTGTCTGGAAAGCATCTTAGTGTCTTGCAGCATTCCATCGGATGAATGCACCACAGTGGTTGTGTTGTTGTTGTTGAACGATTCATACATTTATTAAGTCACACATACAACACAGACCGCTCCTACGGCTCACTGCATCAGCTAAGTTCATTAGTTAATGTTAGTTGCTCAGGGGTGTCTGACTCTGCGACCCCATGGACTGTAGCTCTCCAGGCTCCTCCATCCGAGGAATTCTCAAGACAAGAATACTAGAGTGGGTTGCCATGCCCTCCTCCAGGGGATCTTACCCACCCAGGGATCGAAACCAGGTCTCCTTCATTGCAGGTGGATTCTTTACCATCTGAGCCACCCTCTGAGCATTAGCAAAAGCTCAATGTAAAAAGGCCCCACATTTCTGTGCCTGCCAATTTAAAAACTTGTATTCTAACAGTTGAAAGGTCCAACCTTGTATTCTTGCTAATGAATAAGTGGTGGGAAGCTTCGCTAGCAACAGCCGCAGGGAGTTGACACCAGAGGCCCAAATGAACATCATTAGGCAAAGTGTAGGTCCACGTAGGAGGGTCAGTAACAGTCCAAGTACAGAGTTGACAATGGGGCAACACAGAGATGTTAGCAAGGTTCATAGTTTAAGAATATTTTAAATATTTAAAAGACAATGTCGATGAAAAATTATAAAAATTAAAAATTTTCATTAAAAACCAAAAATATTTTTAAAAACCATAAAGCTGCAACACTTGTTTATTATACCAGGGTGCCTGCTAAGTCACTTCAGTCCTGTCAGACTCTTTGCCACCCATGTAGACTGTAGCCTGCTAGGCTCCTCTGTCCATGGGATTCTCCAGACAGGAATACTGGAGCTCGTTGCTATGCCTGCCTCCAGGGTATCTTCCCCCGCCAGGGATCCAACCGCTTCTCTTATGTCTGCATTGGCAGGTGGGTTCTTTACCAGGAGGCCACCTGGGAAGCCCATTTTTAACACCTAGTGGACTTCCCTGGTGGCTCAGACGGTAAAGTGTCTGTCTGCAATGCGGGAGACCCAGGTTCGACCCCTGGGTCGGGAAGATCCCCTGGAGAAGGAAATGGTAACCCACCCCAGTACTCTGGCCTGGAAAATTCCATGGACGGAAGAGCCTGGTGGGCTACAGTCCGTGGGGTCGGACCCGACTGAGCGACTTCACTTCACTACTGGAAAGGGAAAGAAAGCGCTGACTGGTTTGAAATGGGAAAAGGAATGCATTTTTACTAATTTGCAAAAGAACACGGCGGGCTTATCCAGTGAGTCTCTTGTTGACGGACCGTGGGCTGGTTTGGGGACGCTTACAGCGAATGGGGGCTGGGGGCATCCCTGTCTCCTTGGCTGCTGCGTGCACCCATTTCTCAGCGGCACACGCCGAGGAGGGGACGTGCAGACGGCCAGCCCTCCCGGATCCTGCCAAACCGTCTTCCAAAGGGCTTGTCCCAATTTCCCCTCCCACGGCAGTGCTTGAGAACAGGCCACTGTTTCTGCCACCGCGCGGTGTGGAGTGGGGCCTGGGGCCGGGCCCGGGCTGCAGACGGTGGGAAAACAGCCCCCTGCCCGCCCCCGCTCCCCCACCCAGGCGCTGGCTCCGCCGTCTCTCATTCCTCCTCCTCCCCGCCCCGGCTCAAAGCCAAATCCCTCCCAGATCCTTTCCCTGGCATTCTTTCCCGCCTGCCTCGCGCCAACGCCAAACCAGGCCACTGGTGTTGCCCAGGGGAGCGGCTCAGGGCCGGGACCCGTCCTTGGCTGCCGAGTCCCACTCCTGCTTCTATCTGTGTACTCGGCCCAGCGCAAGTGGCTTGACCCTGCTAATCCTGAGTTTCCACCGCTGTCACATGGAGATTTTATTTTTTTTAAGTGGCACGACCGTTAAATGTGCTAAATCATGGCTTCATTCAGGCAATACACCGTTTTATGTCAATTACTTTACAAGGTTCAGAGAGCACAGTAAATCCTCTGAAAATAAGGGAGCAGTGGGCACCACTTTTTACAATCACAATGGGTGCGTGGAGCATAACGTCTTTTCTTTATCATACAGTGCTGTGTTCCAGAGCCTGGATGTCGGAACCGGGCTGCCTGGGTTCAAACCCCAGCCCTCCCACTTTTTATTATTAGCTGTGCCTCCTTAGAAGAGTTCACTTAGCCTCTCTACTCCGAAGTTTCCGTTTGTCGATGGAGGTCAAACTGTACCTGCCTGATGTTGAGATTAAATGTAAATGTAAAGCACTTAGGACGGTGCCTGATGCTTAGCAAGGACTCAGTAACTGTAAGGTGTTATTTTGTGACCGAGTGATTGTTATGAGAATGACTTGGATTAAACACATGCTCAAGGGGAAATCAGATTTTGGTGGCAACTAGCACTCCGGGAGTTGGTGATGGACAGGGGGGCCTGGCGTGCTGTGATTCATGGGGTCGCGGAGAGTCGGACACGACTGAGCGACTGAACTGAACTGAACAGGCTTCCCTAGTGGCTCAGTAGTAAAGAATCCACCTGCCAATTCAGGAGACACTGGTTTGATCCCTGGCTCAGGAAAATCCCCTGGAGAAGGATGTGGCAACGCACTCCAGTATTCTTGCCTGGAAAATCCCATGGACAGAGGAGCCTGGAGGGCTACAGTCCACGGGGTTGCAAAAGAGTCGGACACAACTTAGCAATTAAACAACTAGCAGTTCTGAAGAAGGAATTCACAGGGCCTGGACTCCATCTTAGGCCTGTTCATGCTGATCATGCTCAGCCACCTTTCCTATGGACTCTGAACTTTGTGTTTAGTGCCTGTAAAACCGACAACAGAAGGATAAGACCCCCTCCGGACAGGGGAACCTTAAAGATCGTATCTAGGTTATTCATCGGCTAAGAGAAAATATACACTGATCAACCCTTCCTCCAGACAGGCCATAAAATTTTCTGTATCTATCAGAGTGTAACCTCAGGCTTATTGATTATTGGCTAACTGTTTGACTGTTTGAGCACATGAGCACATAGCACGTGAATGATGGTGTTACTGGGATTGTATTTTCCTTGGTTTCTGTAAGTCTCACGGAATTTGGAGTGGTGGGTTTAGACACGTATGCATGGGGTATAAAAGATTTTCACAAATGTTGGTCGGGGTCCTTGGCTAAGAGGAGACTCTGCCTTGGGCCCGCCGGTGTAATAAACTGCACTCCACTATCTGCATTGTCCTTCTAAGCGAGTTTGTTTCCCAGAACGCGTGGCTACAACAGTTCCTACCCCTATTTCCCTCGTGCCCCTGAACCTATAGAAGTTTATGACAACTTCTGATGTCCAGACACACACCCGTTTCACTATATGGCTGCCAGGGGTGGTTTTAGAATATACTTACCCATTCTTTGATCCTCCTCCCTTCAAAAGGTGGAGACTAATTCCCCTTCCTTTGAATGTGAGCCAGACTCACTGGCTTGCTTCTAACAGGTGGAATATGGTAGAAGCAATGGCGTGTGCCTTCAGAGACGAGGTCACAAAAGACATGGCTCCTTCCTCCTGGCTTTCTTTTGGAATGTCCACTCTGGGGAAAGCCAGCTGCTGTACATTGTGGACCCTTGACAAGCCTGTGGAGAGACCCACACAGCAAGGACACAACACTTTCTGCCGAGAGCCAGTGCCAGCTTTCCAGGGAGCTGTGCCGGAAGCAGATTCTCCAGCCCCAGTCTTGCCTTTGGATGACTGCAGCCCAGGCTGAACGTCACAAGACCCAGTGACAGAACTGTCCACTTCCTAATACCTGACCCATAGAAACTGTGAGATAACAAACATTTATTGTTGTTTTCAGGCAATGTGTTTGGGGGGTGCTTTTTTTAAATTGGAAGATAGTTGTTTTATAATGTTGTGTTGGTCCTGTAAGTATGCATATGTCCTTTCCCTCTTGAACCTCCCCCCGACCCCTCGCCCCATCCCGGCCCTCTAGGTTGAGCTTCCGGTGATATGTAGCAACTTCCCACTAGCTATTTCACATATGGTAATGCATGTGTTTCAGTGCTACTCTCTCAGTTTGTCCCATCCTCTCCTTCTGGGGATACTTTGTTACACAGCTGTAGGTGACTATTACACTACTCCACCATAATGGCATGAGAGAACTTTTCTGACAGTCTTGTCTTCTCTCTGAGCCAGCCCTAGACTTTCAGGATATGTTTTCTCAGCTCTCAGGTCCCTAAGTTTAAAGAAGACTTCAAGCTGATCACAAATATCCCAACCCTCAGTCCTTCTGGACCCCTAAAAGATCATTCTTCCACACTCTGGTAAAGTGTGATGTGGTCTTGTTACTCATTTGGCCAACAAGCAGGTGTCGTTTGAGAGTGGAAGCATTTAAGAACTGTGGGTTCTCTTCTTTTTTCCCCTCTGCCAGAGTTCTGACCAGCCAACCAAAATGACATCACAAAAAAATAAGTTTGTTGTTTTAAGCCACTGAGATATTCAGGCCATTTGTTATGGAAGCAGAATCCAGCCCACTCTGACTAATACGCATCTTACATGCCCCCTCACCCCATACTCAGAAGTCCCCATGCTCACATACAAATCTTGTTTTCTCTCTCTCACAACTCTCTCCCCTGCCCCAGCTCAAAAGGCCTCCCTTTTCCTTTCTGTTTCTAATTACTTCAGGTGCAGAAGATTAAGTAAATAATCTTCAGTTCATGAAACATATAAAGATAACCAGCTGTTAGATAGCACTTGCTGTGTACTATTGTAGACTCTTTATATTGCTGTAGCTCAGTTGCTAAGTTGTGTCTGATTCTTTGGACCCCATGAACTGTAGCCTGCCAGGCTCCTCTGTCCTCCACTACCCCCCGGAGTTTGCTCAAATTCATGTTAATTGAGTCAGTGAAGCTCTCTAAACATCTCATCCTCTGTCACCTCCTTCTCCTTTTGCCTTCAATCTTTCCCAACATCAGGGTCTTTTCCAATGAGTCCACTCTTCACATCAGATGGCCAGAGTATTGGAGCTTCAGTTTCATCATCAGTCCTTCCAATGAATATTCAGGGTTGATTTTCTTTAGGATGGACTGGTTGGATCTCCTTGCAGTCCAAGGGACTCTCAAGAGTCTTCTCCAGCATCACAGTTCAAAGGCATCAGTTCTTCAACATTCAGCCTTCTCATATTTTATGCTTTTCATTCTTCGGAGAACCCTATAACTTCGGGACTCTTGCTATCCCACTTTATGGATGAGGCAGTTGAGGCACAGAGAGAATTACCTAATTTCACTGAGGGCTCCCAATTATTAAGTGGAAGAACTTAATTTTAACTAATTAATTAAAACGGGCAGTCTGACCCCAGAAGGACCCTTAACTGCCTGGTTCACACAAAAGCCACTATTGTATTTCTGATTCATTTACTCCAGTTTGCCCTCGCCACCCGCCCTCTTTTCCTTCCCAGCCAGAGTCACTATTTTATCGTGTTTATTGTGGTTCTTTTCTTTGCAGGTGCTCTGACACATGGTGTATTTTTGTTTAGGACACATGCATTTTACACTTATATAAACAGCACTGGGCTGTTTTGTAACTCTTTTTCGCTCAGATGCATTCCCGGTGTGTGAGCACAGCCTCGTCTGGTGCTTCCCGCCCACAGGACCCCCCCCACCCCACCCCGTTCTGGACACCCGCAGACACCTCTCCAAGGTGATGAACACCAACTTGCCTTGGACCCACCCCTCCCCCCACCCCAACTGGGAACACCGCCGGGCTGAACAGCTTTTTCCCTGATGGGCGAGTGTGAGAACGACTTCAGCCTCTTCTCTAAAACCAGTGGGATTGCCAGACTGTGACACCTGCAGATAATCAAGTTAACCAAGTTCTACCAAATGGCGCTTTAGTGTGGCTACATCATCAGAGAAACCAAACCTGTTCTGCTCCCTGATTCTTCCTGCCTCCCACCTGGACCTGAGGCTTTGGGGCTCAGAAGCGGAGGAATGTGTGGTTGTTTCCCCACTTTTGTTTTCCAGCCCCTTCTGACAACTCCTTTTCTTAGGGGAAGTAGCCCCTTGCCTCCCTGCCTGCCTGAGACATGGCAATAGGGAAAAAGGAAAGGAAGGGCAAGATCATATCTCGATTCATGTCTCAAAGTTTGATCTGCATCGCATTAGCTGTAATTTTAAGTGGCTAATTCTGGGAAAGGTAGGCGAGGGCGGCAGGAAGCCAAGAGCGAGATGGCTCAGGTGGAAAAGAGAATTTCACTGGGGTGAGAGCACCCCCTTGTGGTTGAATCTCCCCATTATACCGTGAGTCATTTTTCTTCCCATTCACTTCAGTCGCTCAGTTGTGTCCGACTCTTCGCGACCCCATGGACCGCAGCACGCTAGGCCTCCCTGTCCATCACCAACTCTCAGCGTTTATTTAAACTCATGTCCATCGAGTCGGTGATGCCATCCAACCGTCTCATCCTCTGTCAACCAATGAACACCCAGGACTGATGTCCTTTAGGATGGACTGGTTGGATCTCCTTACAGTCCAAGGGACTCTCAAGAGTCTTCTCCAACACCACAATTCAAAAGCATCAGTTCTGCACTCAGCTTTCTTTGTATTTCAACTCTCACATCCATACACGACTACTGGAAAAAACCATAGCTTTGACTAGACAGACCTTTGTTGGCAAAGTAATGTCTCTGCTTTTTAATATGCTATCTAGGTTGGTCATAACTTTCCTCCCAAGGAGCAAGCATCTTTTAATTTCATGGCTTCAGTCACCATCTGCAGTGATTTTGGAGCCCCCCAAAATAAATTCTGTCACTGTTTCCATTGTTTCCCCATCTATTTTCCATGAAGTGGTGGGACAAGATGCCATGATCTTAGTTTTCTGAATGTTGAGCTTTAAGCCAACTTTTCACTCTCTTCTTTCACTTTCATCAAGAGGCTCTTTAGTTCTTCTTCACTTTCTGCCATAAAGGTGGTGTCATCTGCATATCTGAGGTTATTGATATTTCTCCCAACAATCTTGATTCCAGCTTGTGCTTCATCCAGCCCAGCATTTTTCATGATGTACTCTGCATATAAGCTAAATAAGCAGAGTGACAATATATAGCCTTGACGTACTCCTTTTTGTATTTGGAACCAGTCTGTTGTTTCATGTCCAGTTCTAACTGTTGCTTCCTGACCTGCATACAGATTTCTCAGGAGGCAGGTCAGGTGGTCTGGTATTCCCATCTCTTTCAGAATTTTTCACAGTTAACTGTGATCCACACAGTCAAAGGCTTTGGCATAGTCAATAAAGCAGAAATAGATTTTTTTTTTCTGGGATTCTCTTGCTTTTTTGATGATCCAGCGAATGTTGGCAATTTGATATCTGGTTCCTCTGCCTTTTCTAAAACCAGCTTGAACATCTGGAAGTTCACTGTTCACGTATTGCTGAAGCCTGGCTTGGAGAATTCTTCCCATTAACCCCAGCTAATTCAATTAGAATTGGAATCACATCTAATTCAATTCAAATGATACCTATTAGCACCATCTGTGAAGGCAATGGCAAGCCACTCCAGTACTCTTGCCTGGAAAATCCCATGGATGGAGGAGCCTGGTGGGCTGCAGTCCATGGGGTCGCTAGGGGTCGGACACGACTGAGCGACTTCACTTTCACTTTTCACTTTCACACATTGGAGAAGGAAATGGCAACCCACTCCAGTGTTCTTGCCTGGAGAATCCCAGGGACAGGGGAGCCTGGTGGGCTTCCATCTATGGGGTCACACAGAGTCGGACACGACTGAAGTGACTTAGCAGTAGCAGTAGCAGTGTGATAGAACAGCGATGTCTAATTCAAACATAATTCAAGCCCCACATGTGATTTCAAACTTTCTGCTAGCCAAAATAAAAGGTAAAAAGAAACAGGTGACACTAATTATAGTGTTTTCTTTAACTCAATAGATCCAAAATAATATCACTTCAACTTGAAACCAATATAAAAATTATTGAACTAGTTTACCTGCTATTGTACTAAGCCTTTAAAATGTTCTCAGGACAGCCCAGGTCAATGTGGACACTAGTTTTTTCATTAAAAACACTTGATCTCTGTTTAGATTTCATTACATTTACAGTTGAAGAGGTAGATTCCCATACTTAAACGTTTTTCCAAACACATTTAAAGGGTTCCGATAACAGAATTGCGGAGAAGGCAATGGAAAGCCACTCCAGTACTATTGCCTAGAAAATCCCATGGATGGAGGAAGCCTGGTTGGCTGTAGTCCATGGGGTCGCTAAGGGTCAGACACGACTGAGCGACTTCACTTTCACACATTGGAGAAGGAAATGGCAACCTACTCCAGTGTTCTTGCCTGGAGAATCCCAGGGACGGGGGAGCCTGGTGGGCTTCCGTCTATGGGGTCACACAGAGTCGGACATGATTGAAATGACTTAGCAGTAGCAGATAACAAAATTGAGGTTCCATTTTTTAAAATCTAAGTTTGAATAGATTACAGGGTCCCTCTTAGGGGTTGGGGACATTCTGGTAAAGAAGATACACATGGTGCTTGGCCTCAAGCGGCTTATCAGATGATATAAAAGAAAAACAAAAAATAATTATAAATTGTAATTAATGTTATGGCAGAAACTAACAGGATAATGATTTAGAGTTAATGGCAAACCACCACGACTCTTCAGCTAAAAATAGTTTTTACATCTCTAAAGGTTCGTCAAGTATGGATATGAGAGTTGGACTATAAAGAAAGCTGAGCACCGAAGAATTGATGCTTTTGAACTGTGGTGTTGGAGAAGACTCTTGAGAGTCCCTCAGACTGCAAGGAGATCCAACCAGTCCATCCTAAAGGAGATCAGTCCTGAATATTAATTGCAATGATTGATGTTGAAGCTGAAACTCCAATACTTTGGCCACCTGATGCGAAGAGCTGACTCATCTGAAAAGACCCTGATCCTGGGAAAGATTGAAGGCAGAAGGAGAAGGGGATGACAGAGGATGAGATGGTTGGATGGCATCACCGACTCCATGGACATGAGTTTGAGTAAATGCTGAGAGTCGGTGATGGACAGGGAGGCCTGGCGTGCTGCGGTCCATGGGGTCACAAAGAGTCGGACACGACTGAACTGAACTGAAATGTTAAACAAGTCGGAATAATATTTTGTGACATGTGAAAACCATGCAATTTGAATTTCAGTGTCCATAAATAAAGTTTTATTGGGACACAGCCACATCTTTTCATTTCCATATTGTCTGTGGCTGCTTTCCTATTACAGTAGCAAGAGAACTATGGATCACAAATCCTAAAACATTTACAACCTGGCCCTTTCAGGGTGTAGGCTGATCTCGAAAGTAGAGGATAACAGAGGGAGACAGGGAGGAGTAATGTGAGAGGACTTCTCAGAGGAGGTGAAGCAGCAAAGTGTCATGAGGCATTTAGGAAAGTCCAAATATGGCTAAACCAATCAAACCAATGCTAAATATCCTGAGTGTGAGTTTACTTTAGGTATTCTAGATACCTCATATAAGCAGAATTATGCAGTATGTGTCTTTTGTGACCGGCTTTATTCCACTCAGCATAGTGACCAGCAAGGTTTTTCCATGCTGTCACATATATCAGAATTTCCTTCCTTTCTGACTGAATAATCAAATCCTGTTGCATGGGTATACCACATTTTGTTTACCCATTTAATTAATGGGTTGCTTCCACATTTCAGTTTTTGTGAATAATGGTGCTATAAAAATGGGTGTACAAAGATCTTTTTCAGTCTCTGCTTTCAACTCTTTTGGATAAATACCCAGAAGTCGAATTTCTGGGTCATATAGTAATCGTATTTTTAATTATTTGAGAAACATCCACACCGTTTTCCATCGCAGTGGTGCCCTTTTACATTCCCAGTGACTGCACAAGGGTTCCATTTCTCCACATCTTTACCAACACTTGTCATTTTTTGTTGTTTAGATAGTTCAGTTCAGTTGCTCAGTCGAGTCCGACTCTTTGCGACCCCATGAATCACAGCACGCCAGGCCTCCCTGTCCATCACCAACTCCCGGAGTTCACTCAAACTCATGTCCACAGAGTCGGTGATGCCATCCAGCCATCTCATTCTCTGTCGTCCCCTTCTCCTCCCACCCCCAACCTTTCCCAGCATCAGAGTCTTTCCCAGTGAGTCAACTCGTCGCATGAGGTGGCGAAAGTATTGGAGTTTCAGCTTTAGCATCAGTCCTTCCAATGAACACCCAGGATTGATCTTCTTTAGAATGGACAGGTTGGATCTCCTTGCCGTACAAGGGACTCTCAAGAGTCTTCTCCAACACCACAATTCAAAAGCATCAATTCTTCGGTGATCAGCTTTCTTCACAGTCCAACTCTCACATCCATACATGACCACGGGAAAAACCATAGCCTTGACTAGACGGACCTTTGTTGGCAAAGTAAGGTCTCTGCGTTTCAGCTGCAGCATCATCTTAATTGGTGTGAGGTGGTAGCGCATTGTGTTTTTTTTAAAATAATTTCTTTTATTTATTTATTTTTGGCTGTGCTAGGTCTTTGCTGTACTCTGGCTTTCTTTAGTTCTGGAGAGTGGGGGCTACTCTCTAGTTGTGGTACCTGGGCTTCTCATTGTGGTGGCTTCTCTTGTTGCAGAGCTTAGGCTCTAGGGGTACACAGGCTTCAGTAGTTGCAACATGTGGGCTCAGCAGTTGCAGTTCACAGACTCTAGAGCACAGGCTCAGTAGTTGTGGTGCAAAAACTTAGCTGTTCCTTGGCACATGGGATCTTCCTGGACCAGGGATCGAACCCTTGTCCCCTGCATTGGCAGGAGGATTCTTATCTACTGCACCACCAGGAAGGTCCTCTCACTGTGGTTTGATTTGTATTCTCCTAATGCTCAGTTCCAAATAGGAAAAGGAGTACGTCAAGGTTGTATATTGTCACCCTGCTTATTGAACTTATATGGAGAGTACATCATGAGGAACGCTGGGCTGGAAAAAGCACAAACTGGAATCAAGATTGCCAGTAGAAATATCAATAACCTCAGATATGCAGATGACACCACCCTTATGGCAGAAAGTGAAGAGGAACTCAAAAGCCTCTTGATGAAAGTGAAAGAGGAGAGTGAAAAGGTTGGCTTGAAGCTCAAAATTCAGAAAACGAAGATCATGGCATCTGATCCCATCACTTCATGGGAAATAAATGGGGAAACAGTGGAGATAGGGTCAGACTTTATTTTGGGGGGCTCCAAAATCACTGCAGATGCTGACTGCAGTCATGAAATTAAAAGATGCTTACTCCTTGGAAGGAAAGTTATGACCAACCTAGATAGCATATTAAAAAGCAGAGACATTACTTTGCCAACAAAGGTCCATCTAGTCAAGGCTATGGTTTTTCCCGTGGTCATGTATGGATGTGAGAGTTGGACTGTGAAGAAAGCTGATCACCGAAGAATTGATGCTTTTGAACTGTGATGTTGGCGAAGACTCTTGAGAGTCCCTTGGACTGCAAGGAGATCCAACCAGTCCATTCTAAAGGAGATCAATCCTGGGTGTTCATTGGAAGGACTGATGCTAAAGCTGAAACTCCAATACTTTGGCCACCTCATGAGAAGAGTTGACTCACTGGAAAAGACTCTGATGCTGGGAGGGATTGGGGGCAGGAGGAGAAGGGGACGACAGAGAATGAGATGGCTGGATGGCATCACCGACTCGACGGATATGAGTTTGAGTGAACTCCGGGAGTTGGTGATGGACAGGGAGGCCTGGCGTGCTGTGATTCATGGGGTCGCAAAGAGTCGGACACGACTGAGCGACTGAACTGAACTGAATGCTCAGTGATGTTGAGCGTCTTTTCAAGTGCTTATTTGCCATTCTTATATCTTCTTTGGAGAAATATCTATTCAAATCCTCTGTCCATTTTTAATTGACACTAACATTTAATTAATCTCTATATGTTATGTTTTCTTGAAGAGATCTCTAGTCTTTCCTATTCTATTGTTTTCTTCTATTTCTTTGCATTGATCAATGAGGAAGGCTTTCTTATCGCTCCTTGCTGTTCTTTGGGACTCTGCATTCAGATGGGTATATCTTTCCTTTTCTCCTTTGCCTTTAGCACCTCTGCTTTTCTTAGCTATTTGTAAGGCCTCCTCAGACAGTCATTTTGCCTTTTTGCATTTCTTTTTCTTGGAGATGATCTTGGTCCCTGCCTCCTGTACAATGTCACGAACCTCTGTTTGTAGTTCTTCAGGCACTCTATCATGTATAATATCTTGAATCTATTTGTCACTTCCACTGTATAATCGTGAAGGGTTTGATTTCGGTCATACCTAAATGGTCTAGTGGTGTTCCCTACATTCTTCAATTTCAGTCAGAATTTTGCAATAAGGAGTTCACAATCTGAGCCACAGTCAGCTCCCAGTCTTGTCTTGCTGACTGTATAGAGCTTCTCCACCTTCAGCTGCAAAGAACAGAATCACTTTAATTTCAGTATTGACCATCTGGTGATGTCCATGTGTAGAGTTGTCTCTTGCGTTGTTGGAAGAGGGTGTTTGCTATGACCCTCTTACTATTAGCCTTTGCCCTACTTCATTTTGGAGAGAGAGAGATACAGTGGGTGAGAGTGTTAATAAGGTATATTCGAGCATTAATTGTACTGTTCCTGCAACTTTTCTCTGGGTTTAAAGATTTTTCCAAAAAAAACAACAACCCAGGGCAAAAACAAAGTACATTTTCCTCTTCTGTGGAGTCACTGAATTTGTTAAATATTAATCAAGCACCTAGGGCGTGCCAGACATTAGACAAGAGCAGTGAACACAACCCTGACCTCGGGGCACTAGCATACCAGGAGCTCATCATATATCACAAGGTTTATTTGCTTCTCAGCACTTAATGCTGTGTCAGGATCTTATTTACTAATCGGTTTACTAGGTTTTACATTTCTCTTTCTGGCCGCACCTCCTTTCACCTCTGCTAGAAGGAACCTCATGAACAGGAACTGTGTCCATTTCCTTCAGTCTGTCTCCAGCGCCCAGTACATAGTGGGCTTTCCACTGACATTTCTTTAACTGTAAACTATGCGAGTAGAGACTATCTCTGTCTCCGAGCTCCATCAGGCGCCTAGAACTGGGCCGTAGATGTTCAACAAATATCTGTTGAATTAAAGAATGTAAGTGCTGAAGAGAGCAAGGATCTCCTGCTTGTCTCGGCTCTAACCCTAGTTTCTGGAGGAGCACCTGGCACATAGTAGGTGCTCAGTACACATAAGCGGAAAGAATGAATGTTAGGTCCAAGAGCGCAGGGCGGAGGCTTCCGGGTTTTGGAGACTGTCTCCTTGGCTCCCAGCTCCACGCCTGGCACACAGTAGGTGCTCAGCCAACCCGCCCCAGCGCGCACTCCCCCGGGCCTCCCTGACCCCGCCTCTGCCTGAGGGGCGGGGCCGACCGAGGAGCCGTCTGTGACGTCACAAAGGCCCCGCCATGCCTCTGGCCTGGGCCCTCCTGCTGCTCTTGGGCCTGAGCGCCCGCCGAGACTGGGGCTGCCTGCAGTGCGACCACTCGGTGCGGGAGGCCCTGAAGCAGCTGCGCCTCGCCCTCATCCCCAGCCGCTTCCAACGAGGACAGCTGCAGGCGCGCGCTCAGGTCGTGCTGCGGGGCATGGAAGGGCCTTTCTTCCGGGACTACGCGCTGAACGCCTTTGTGGGCAGAGTGGGTGCGTGCTGGGGCGGGGAGAGGCCCTGGCCCTTGGAGAACGGGACCAGTGGGCTAGCCCGAGGCTGGGGGCGGGGGGAAGGCCACGCCCTCGGGGGCGGGCCAGTCCCGAAGGGAGGTGGAGTCGATCATCCCTTGGCTTTACCCGGGACCCACGGGAATTTCCTCCCCTCTCGTCCCCAGGAATAGGCCATCTGGACCTAGTGGCGTCCTTTGTCAAGAATCAAACAAACAACTTAATGGCTAATTCTCTGAGAGGTAGGAGCTAAGAGGGAAGACCTTTTTCCAGTTCCCTTGCCCCTCCTCCCTTTCCACCGGTCCACTAGGCCTTCTCTTCATATAAAAATTTTTAAAATCGCACGTGTAGCCTTTACTGTGTGTCTGACAGAGTTCTAGAAAAGCCTAGGACAGTTCATCAAGGTGGGCGTTGTTGTGACCTGCCCTTTACGGAGGGGAAGACTGAGGCTCAGAGTGGTTAGGCAACATGCCAGCCCCGTCTTTTTGTTTTTTTCTTACTCCTTGGAAGGAAAGTTATGACCAACCTAGATAGTATATTGAAAAGCAGAGACATTACTTTGCCAACAAAGGTCCGTCTAGTCAAGGCTATGGTTTTTCCAGTGGTCATGTATGGATGTGAGAGTTGGACTGTGAAGAAAGCTGATAGCCGAAGAATTGATGCTTTTGAACTGTGGTGTTGGAGAAGACTCTTGAGAGTCCCTTGGACTGCAAGGAGATCCAACCAGTCCATTCTAAGGGAGATCAATCCTGGGTGTTCATTGGAAGGACTGATGCTAAAGCTGAAACTCCAATACTTTGGCCACCTCATGCGACGAGTTGACTCACTGGGAAAGACTCTGATGCTAGGAAAGGTTGGGGGCAGGAGGAGAAGGGGACGACCGAGAATGAGATGGCTGGATGGCATCACCGACTCGATGGACATGAGTTTGAGTGAACTCCGGGAGTTGGTGATAGACGGGGAGGCCTGGCGTGCTGTGATTCATGGGGTCGCAGAGAGTCGGACACACTGAGCGACTGAACTGAACTGAACTGATGCAAATAAAGTTTTATTGGAACACAGCCACACCCATTTATGTATGTATTGTTTATGTTGCTCCTGCTCACCAAGGGAGAGCTGAGCAGGGACAATGACCCTTAACTCTTAAAATATTGACTCTCTGGACGGACCTTCACAAAAAAGCTTGTAGCCGCAGGTCTCAACTCAGGTTGTAGGCTGGAATCCCCTGGGAAACTTCTAAAACAATCTAGGAGCCCAGGCAGCAGTCCCTGCCAATTAAATCATAATATAGGGGACGGGGCCTAAACATCAGTCATTTTTAAAGCTCTCACCTTTTTAAAAAATGATTTTTATATTTCGAAGAAATTCTAATAGAAAGTTGCATGAATAGTACAATAATAAACATTGTATACACCATTCTTTTTTAATATTTTTATTTGGCTGTTCCAGGTCTTAGTTCCAACATGTGGAATCTAGTTCCCCAACAAGGGATCAAACCAGGGCCCCCTGCTTTGGGAGCACGAAGTCTTAGCCACTGGAAAGTGAAAGGAAAGTCACTCATTCGTGTCCAACTCTTTGCTACCCCCTGGACTGGAGTCTGTCAGGCTCCTCCGTCCAAGAGATTTTCCAGGCAAGGTTATTGGAGTGGGTTGCCATTTCCTTCTCCAGAGGATCTTCCCAACCCAGGGATCGAACGTGGGTCTCCCCCATTGTAGGGAGACACTTTACTGTCTGAGCCACCAGGGAAGTCACCATTCTTAACATTTCACTACATGGTAACCTCTAGCCACATTTGGTCTCTGTGTGTGTGTGTAACCATTTCAGAGTTAGTGACACTTCAACTCTAAATTCTTCAGCAGGCAGTCTCCTAAAAACAAAGACATTTTCTCGCACAATGAATGTAACTTGGAATTTCTATTACAGTGTATACAGATTTATATTACAATTCCATAGTATCACCTAATAATTAATCTTCATTCAAATGTTCCCAGTTGTTTCAATCATGCTATTCATAGGTAGTTTTCTTTCAATCCTGGATCTGTTCTGATTCAGCTGTCTTTTATGACAATGGCATTTTTGAAGAGCCTGGGTCAATGATTCTACCAACTAATATTATTGGAGGTTGGCTACATAGACATGGACACCCCAGTGGCTGATCTTAGTTATTCTGTCTCCATCTCCCCCATAGATCAACCTGCTACCTCGTGGCTCACAGCAACCACCATGAATCACACTGTTAGCATAGACTACATGGTGTGGCCCAAGGCTCCCAAGTGAATAAAGACACACTTGACAGGCAGGATATTCCGAAGGACTTAGAGGTTACCTCCCAGGAGGTAGGGAGTCAGATGAGAGCCAAAGCTTTTGTGGAATGTGCACATTTGGACAACTCAGGCCTTCTGAGTTAACGCTTTACTACACAATATCTCAAATGGGGACAAATGCCATGGAGAAAAGAATAAAACAGGGACCAGGGGATAGGGAGTGCTGGGAATAGGGGCGGGGCTTGCAGGTAAAAACAGGCAGCCAGGGGACTTCCCTGGTGGTCCAGTGGTTAAGACTCTGCACTTCCACTGCAGGGTGTATGGGTTCAATTCCTGGTCTGGGAACTAAGATCTCACATGCAGCATGGTGCAACCAAAAAAAAAAAAAAACATAAAAGGATGTTTTTTTAAAAAAAATAAGGCAGCCAAGAAGGTTGTCACTGAAAGATTAGCATGTGAGAAAAGATGTGGAGGAGAGGGGGAAGCAACTACAAAGGGGTAGAAATCTAGGGTAGAAGGCTGAAGGCAGAAGGGATAACCATGGTAATACCTGAGATGGGCCAATGATTGGCATGTTCACAGAACCTCGAGGAGGCCAGGGAGGCTGTAGTGGAGAGGAGAGAGAGCAAGGAAGAACGGTAGAAGATGAGATTCTAGAGGTAACAGGGTGGGCATGCATAGATTGTTACCTATTAATTGGTAGGGACTTATAATGGTAAGGACTTTTGACTTCTACTCTGGGTCACATAGGATGCTGAGCAGAAGCGTGATGCTAGTGAACTGCCTGAGCTTTTAATGGGGTCCCCCTGTCTGCAGAGAACAGATTTAGCAGGGCAGTGGGGAAGGCTGGGGGACCAGTGAGAAGGTTGTAGCAATCAATGGCCCAGGCAAGAGACGATGATGGCTGGCACCATGATGGCAGTAGTGGAGGGGTAAGAAATGTTGGATTTCTGGACCTCTCTTGAATATTCACAGACAGGGTTTGCTCATATGCATGCTGACAAACTGCATGTGAAATGTAAGGAAAAAAAAGAGTCAAAGCACCAAGGATTTTGGCTTGGGTGACTAGAAACATGTCGGCTCCCTCAATGAAGATGGAAAAGACTTTGTCTTCATAGATGGAGTTGGAAGTGGGTTTGGAGGAGGATATCAAGGTTCAGTCTTAGACTCACTGAGTTTAAGATTAGACATTGAAGGTGGAGATCCTGAATGGGTAGTTAGATATATGCCCCTGGATATCAGGGAGTGGTCTAGGTTAGTGA
Source organism: Moschus berezovskii (assembly GCF_049115385.1). NCBI lineage: Eukaryota > Metazoa > Chordata > Mammalia > Artiodactyla > Moschidae > Moschus > Moschus berezovskii. The sequence goes on from NC_142481.1 coordinate 7,473,044, forward strand.
CACCAGCTCCGGAGGCATCAGTGTAGCTAGAATGGCGCTGTCCAATGGAGATATGTGAGGCACAAATAGTCACACAGGTAATTTAAAAATTTCTGGTAGCCACATCTTTAAAAAGGCAAACAGAAGCAGGTAAAATAAACTTTTAAAGCCTTGATTTAACCTGATACCTAAAATATTCCCATTTGAACATGAGAGCAACACAAAAACTATTGAGACATCGTACAGTTATTTTTTTCATACCGTGTCTTTGAAATCCAGCATCCATTTTACACTAACATCATCTCTCAATTCAGACCAGCCCATTTCAAGTGCTCAGTCCCCATGTGTGTCTAGTGACCGCCATATTGGACAGTGCATGTCCAGGTAATATACAAAACTATTCAGCTGGATGAAATCGTGAAGGTGTGCGTGTAGACAGAACAGAAGAAAAGAGGAGAGCAGGTCAGGGCAAAGGAGAGGAGAGGTGCTCGAGTCCACCCTTCTATTACCAGATGAGGAAACTGAGGCCAAGGGAGGACGGTTTAGCCTGGGTGCCTGCAGTGGATCAGAAGGTAGATGTAGGTCCTCCAGGCCATGGATTTGCCCAGTGGATCCAGAGGAATAGACAGTCTTGCTTAGAAAAGGAGTTTCCTCATCCCTCCTCTCTTCTTTTAAGTGTTTGTTTCGGCTGCATCTCAACTGGGGATAACCCTGCCCTTGGCAGTGAAAGTTCAGAGTCCTAACCAATGGACCGGCAGGGAATTCCCATCACCCCTTCTCTTTGAAGCTGCAGGTGGGGAGGCTTGCTGAGTGCCTCCCGCCAAATAAGGATCTGTTTCTTTCCTCAGATGAGCCTCTGCTGGATGAACTGGTGACTCTTAGGGAGAGGGTAATCAAGGAACTCAAGAAAGTGTTAAGATCATATGAATTAAAAGGTGTGGCATCTCTCTCCTTTAAGCCCCCTTCTCCCCTTCCTCCTCATCACTTGATTCCCTTCTCCTACCTTGTCGTCCACCCTCCTCTCTTACCTCCCCTGTGACTCAGCCTTCTCTGCCTCTCCCCCAAATTCCCTTCTCTCCTTTTCCAATCTCACTCCTTCCTCCCTCTCCCGGTCCTTTCCCATTAAATTCTTAAATTGCTGACCCAGTCTAAATCACCTCTGATCTTTTCTCTTGCAGCCTGCGATCCCAAAATTTGCCGTAAGTCCTGGGTTTTTTGTCTCTTCTTCCCTTTGCTACCCTCCTACCCTTTTGGGCTTCCCTTGTGGCTCAGCTGGTAAAGAATCCGTCTGTAATGTGGGAGACCTGGGTTTGATCCCTGGGTTGGGAAAATCCCCTGGAGAAGGGAAAGGCTACCCACTCCAGTATTCTGGCCTGGAGAATTCCATGGACTGTATAGTCCATTGGGTCACAAAGAGTCGGACACGAGTGAGCAACTTTCACTTCATTTTACCCCCTTTTGACCTTGTTCCCCCAAAATCAAGCCCTGCTATCACACCTACTCCATCTGGTGTTTCCTCCACCCCAAAGCTATGGCACCAAGGGATATCTGATTTTTGAGGGCTTATGAAAGTCACTGCAACCTGCAAAAAAGGATTTGTGGGGGAGATTTTAGGCTAGGATAGGCTATGTTGTAGTGAAAAATAAACCCCCACATCTCAGTGGTTTAACGGAGAAAGGGTTTATTTCTCTTTTGCCAAAATTCCATTGAGAGTTGAACATATTCCAAGTGGCTCAAGGGTCCAGGCTGCACCTATGTCATGACTGCTAAGCTAGCTCCAGAAAGGAGAGATAATAGAGAATCCCGCAGGACCTTTTATAACTAGGCCTGGGAGTGACATACATCCCTCTGCCCACCTTCCACTGACCAGAACTCAGTCACATGGGTGCAACCTACTACAAAGGAGCTTGGGAAATGTCGTCTTCCTGTGTGTCAGGAAGCAGGGAAGACAGATGAGTGAGCAGGCAGCCAGTCTATGCCTCTGGGGGCAGCAGAATGGGAATAGAGAAGAAAACACATTCTTTCGGTAGACATTTAATTTAACATAATCACATGTCTACCAACTGAATGTTAAGTCAACTACACAACTGAGTTCCACCCTTCAGTAATTATGTACAAACTATTTTCAATGTGACTCATCAGTGCATTGAGCAAAACGGGACCTCCAAATTTAGGAAGGCCAAGGGACTCCCTCTCTTCTTTCCCCCTCTGCCTTCCTGCCCTTTGCCAGTCCTCTGGTATCTCCCCTCATCCCATGTCTCCCTTTCCTCTTGCTCAGGCTTGCTGAAAGAAGAAGTCCTGGATTGTTTACATTGTCAGATGATCAGTCCCAAATGCATCAGAGAAAAGTACTGTTTCAGTAAGCTCCTGGAGTAGGGGAAGGCATGGGACAGGTGCATGAGAGGTGAAGTCAGCAGCATCCCAGCATACAGCTTTTTTAAAAGATGTTTATTTCTTTATTTGGCTGTACCAGGTCTTAGTTGCAGCATGTGGGATCTAATTCTCTGATCAGGGATGGAACACAAGTCCCCCTGTATTGGGAGTGTGGGCAGAGTCTTAGCCACCCGACTATGAGAGAACTCCTGAATATGGCTTTTGAGGTCTCCCACATACAACCTTGAACCCTTCCCTTGCCATTTGATTAATGTATGGCCCAGAAGTTGCTTCCATATTCTGAAATTCACTTTCCTCGTACTAACTGGAAGAACCCTCTGTAACTTAACAATGCTTCTAAGGCCAAAATGGCAGGTACTGGAAAAGCATTTTATTTATAGTCAGTGCCATACTTGGGGAGTATGGCAGGATGTGCTGAATTCACTCATTCAGAGGCTTTAAAAATATGTATCTTTATAGTACAAAGCATAATACAGTGAACTGCTATAAATCCATCAAAATTGAATAGTCATGTTCAACTTTTCACATACTGTTCCCACTCTCTCTCTCACTGTTCCTCTCTCTCCCTTACTTCAATAAAGTCTCAGAATTCCCCTCCTCAGAGAGAACTCCCTGATCACACACTAAAGGATCACTTCCCTGTGAGATGTGGGCTTCCCTGGTGGCTCAGATGGTAAAGAATCTGCCTGCAATGCAGGAGACCTGGTTTGATCCCTGGGTCAAGAAGATCCCCTGAAGAAGGGAATGGCAACCCACTCCAGTATCCTTGCCTGGAGAATTCCATGGACAGAGGAGACTGGCGGGCTACAGTTCATGGGGTTGCAAAGAGTCAGAACTGAGGGACTAACGTTTTCACCAAGTCCTCTCCGCCACCCCCACCCCCCATCCAATGAGATGCATTTGGCGCTGCGCTCTTCACTGTCAATGTGCTGTGCTATGTTGACTGATCCATGAGAACAAGGATGTTTGCCAAAGGAATTCCCAGCAGGATCCCAAAAGCCTAGAAAGGTGCCTGGGACACAGAATATGAGGAATGGACGAATGAAAAAGTCAGACCCAGGAAAGGGCAGGGACCAAGCAGGGAGAAGGGAGAGAGAGGCCCGACCCTCGCCAGGTTGCCGAGTGAGCAGATGGGTGTGGGTGCCTGCCCAAGGAAGGGTGATGACTTGGAGGTGGGGCTGTCTCCCCTCCCTCCCCACTGCCCGCCCCTCCACCCCAGTCGACGGGCAGCCCCGCATGGACCTGCAGTATCATAAGAAAAATGAATTCCAGTGGGATCTTGGCCTGACTGGCAGCATCATTTCTGTGTGTCTGGCTGTCTTGGCCTTTGGTGTCATCGTGGCTTCGTGAGTCATCCCTAACCTCTCCTGAGGTCTCCAAAATCTCCCACTGGGCCCTTCAAGGAATGGCACTGCCCTGGGTCAGTCACTGTGTCATTTGGGAATCTCCTCCGCAGTCCCTTTATGCCTCCATCTCTGTTTCCTCTGTCTCTCCGCCCCCTCACTGTCTCTTTTTTGTTTCTTTTATATATCTCTCTCCATCTCTTTCTCCTTTCTGGGCCCAAGACAGAGCAGGTAGGTGTGGCCCCATGCTCTCCCCCACCCCTGAGCCCCATTATGTCTTTCCTGAGTCCTCAATCCAGAGCCTCCTGTCTTTTTCCCTTCTTTCTGTTTCCACATTTCATACCCTGTCTCCCAGTCCCATGGACGGAGGGGCCTGGTGGGCTGCAGTCCATGGGGTCGCTAAGAGTCGGACACGACTGAGCGACTTTACTTTCACTTTTCACTTTCATGCATTGGAGAAGGAAATGGCAACCCACTCCAGTGTTCTTGCCTGGAGAATCCCAGGGACGGGGGAGCCTGGTGGGCTGCCATCTATGGGGTCACACAGAGTCGGACAGGACTGAAGTGACTTAGCAGCAGCACCAGCTCCTCATGTAACTGATTGGCTGAGAACCCTGGAAATCTGCCCGGAGACTCATGATGTCGCTGGCTGAGCCAAATAAAGCCAATGATTGGAGGGAAAGTTTTGGGTGGTCGGTAGACCTGGTGGGGTCTGAAGTTCTTTTTCTAACCGGTGGGCTTTTTATCTCTGACCAGGGCTATTACATACAGGCGAAACCGAAAACTCCTGCTTCAGTAGGGCGCTGGTTTTGAGGTTTGTAAGGGGAAAGGAAAGGAAGTTTATTAAAGTCTGTGACAAATTCCTCAATGTCTCCCTCAGTGTCTGGAGGACTCTGCCTCAGCTGGCGTAGCTCTGCACAGGTGACTGAGCGCTTCTCAAGGGTTGGGACCATGTCTCACGCATCTGTCGATTCCAATTACCCTAACTCAAAGTAGAAGTTATTTAGACTTTCAAGAGTGATCGATAACGATGAGGACTTGAAGGGGGCAACCATTCCTACTTTTGGGGAAAAAAAAGCATCCGAAAGGAGAAGCACTGTGGTGCAACCATAAAGGTCGCAAGCTTGCCACCTGTTGCCAGGATACCAGTTTTAGTACCTGCGCAGTAGAGCTCACTTTGGGGCGGTTTTGAAGAGAGATAACAGAGGATAAGGATAAGAGAGATAACCTCTGAAACAGAACTATCTCCAGCCGAGAGGGTTTTAGAGTGATTTCCAGCCTCTCCAAGTGCAGGCATACTTCTCAGGAGGCCGCAGACGCTGGTTCCCTTGGCCACGTTGCTCCTGATGCGCTCGCCATCCCCTTCACCTGCACTGCTGGCCTGTGCTTGGGGGTACTGCAGCACCTTCGTAGATGCTCACTTCTTAAGCTGGTGAGCAGACCAGTACCTACCCCGGGAAAGGTTTTAGCTTGGCGGGATGAGAGCCTAAGCTGGTGGCTTCAAAACACTTTTTGCTTGGGTAGTAGTGTTGTTTTGATTTTTAGAAATATCTTCACACTACAGGTCCGGACACTGCCTAAGTTCCTGGGAATTTCCTTGGAGCAATGCACAATAGATGGGTACTTAAATTGTTCATAAATTATAGTGTGATAAAAAAAATTATAGTGTGATGAGAGCTCCAGGAGAGCTCAGTCTGGGGTGGGAGAGACAGATAGTTACCTAATAATTACAATACAGCAATTATTATACTAGCAAGGTAGCGGGAACCCAAGGGTGGGAGTTGCCAATTCTGGCTAAGCCAAATGGCGATGGAATGGAGCAGGACTCCATGGTCCTTCCCTGCCATGTCCTCAGCCAGCCTTTTCCCCCCGCTGTGGAAAAACTTCAACCAAAGAATAAGCATCATCAGAAAAATGAGAAAATGCAGAAGAGGAAACAAAAAACAATCCAACAAGACTAAATAAGAGTTTAATATTTAAGCATTGTTAACTCTTGAGAGTCCCTTGGACTGCAAGGAGATCCAACCAGTCCATTCTAAAGGAGATCAGTCCTTTAGAGAGATCAGGGTGTTCACTGGAAGGACTGATGCTGAAGCTGAAACTCCAATACTTTGGCGACCTCATGCAAAGAGTTGACTCACTGGAAAAGACTCTGATGCTGGGAGGGATTGGGGGCAGGAGGATAAGGGGATGTCAAAGAATGAGATGGCTGGATGGCATCACCGACTCGATGGAGGTGAATTTGAGGGAACTCTGGGAGTTGGTGATAGACAGGGAGGCCTGGCGTGCTGTGATTCATGGGGTCGCAAAGAGTCGGACATGACTGAGCGACTGAACTGAAGGAACTTTAGTTCCTTCTCAGGGGTTATAGCTAATATTCTGAGCCACATCCTATGAGCTGTCTTGTAGATATTTAAATACCACCCCCATCATGTGGAAGAAGTTATCTACATGATGGCCAGACTGTAGCTGTGACATAAACTGCCACAATTCTGAGAATTGGCCTCAAGGAAATAGGAACAAATCAATCTTGAAACTGAAGGTTAATTGTACTTAAAATAATCAAGATGACGCTAGTCAGACCACCGATGACCAACTTCAAGATGACTGTCAGAGCTGACTGTGCTGTTTCTGCATGTAGCCCACTCAACCTATAAAAGCTTTGTCTACTGGTTATGGGGGGGGTGTCTGCCATCCCCCCAACTTCAGTTCAGTTCAGTTGATCAGTCACATCCGACTCTTTGTGACCCCATGAATGATTCACACAGCACACCAGGCCTCCCTGTCCATCACCAACTCCCAGAGTTTACCAAAATTCATGTCCATTGAGTCGGTGATGCCATCCAACCATCTCATCCTCTATCGTCCCCTTCTCCTCCTGCCCTCAATCTTTCCCAGCATCAGGGTCTTTTCCAATGAGTCAGCTCTTCGCATCCAGGTGGCCAAAGTATTGCAGTTACAGCTTCAAGATCAGTCCTTCCAATGAACACCCAGGACTGATTTCCTTTAGGATGAACTGGTTGGATCTCCTTGCAGTCCAAGGGACTCTCAAGAATCTTCTCCAACACCACAGTTCAAAAGCATCAATTCTTCTGTGCTCAGCTTTCTTTATAGTCCAACTCTCACATCCATACATGACTACTGGAAAAACCATAGCCTTGACTAGACAGACCTTTGTTGGCAAACTGATGTCTCTGCTTTTTAATATGCTGTCTAGGTTGGTCATAAATTTCCTTTCAAGGAGTAAGCGTCTTTTAATTTCATGACTGCAGTTGCCATCTGCAGTGATTTTGAAGCCCAAAAAGATAGTCAGCCACTGTTTCCCCATCTATTTGCCGTGAAGAGCAATATTGCATAGGAATCTGGAATGTTAGGTCCATGAATCAAGGTAAATTGGAAGTGGTCAAACAGGAGATGGCAAGAGTGAATGTCGACTTTCTAGGAATCAGTGAACTAAGATGGACTGGAATGGGTGAATTTAACTCAGATGGCCATTATATCTAATACTGTGGGCAGGAATCCCTTAGAAGAAATGGAGTAGCCATCATGGTCAACAAAAGAGTCCGAAATGCGGTGCTTGGATGCAATCTCAACAACAGAATGATCGTTCATTTCCAAGGCAAACTGTTCAATATCACAGTAATCCAAGTCTATGCCCTGACCAGTAACGCTGAAGAAGCTGAAGTTGAATGGTTCTATGAAGACCTACAAGACCTTTTAGAACTAACACTCAAAAAAGATGTCCTTTTCATTAGAGGGGACTGTAATGCAAAGCTAGGGAGTCAAGAATCACCTGGAGTAACAGGCAAATTTGACTTTGAAGTACAGAATAAAGCAGGGCAAAGGCTAATAGAGTTTTGCCAAGAGAACTCACTGGTCATAGCAAACACCCTCTTCCAATAACACAAGAGAAGATTCTACACATAGATATCACCAGATGGCCAATATAAAAATCAGATCAATTATATTCTTTGCAGCCAAAGATGGGGAAGCTCTATACAGTCAGCAAAAAGAAAACCAGGAGCTGACTGGCTCAGATCATGAACTCTTTATTGCTAAATTTAGACTGAAATTGAAGAAAGTGGGGGAAATCACTAGACCATTCATGTATGACCTAAATCAAATCCCTTATGATTATACAGTGGAAGTGAGAAATAGACTTAAGGGACTAGATCTGATAGATTGCCTGATGAACTATGGATGGAGGTTCATGACATTGTACAGGAGACAGGGATCAAGACCATCCCCAAGAAAAAGAAATGCAAAAAAAGCAAAATGACTGTCTGAGGAGGCCTTACAAATAGCTGTGAAAAGAAGAGAAGTAAAAAGCAAAGGAGAAAAGGAAAGATATACCCAAGTTGCCAGCATCCAAAATAAAGCACATTTTCTTCTCCACCAGCCTTGTCTTTTTATTGGCTTTTGAGCAGCAAGCAGTGTGATCCCACTTTCACTTATAGAAATAGAGGAAAGTTTCCTACAGGAGGCTGTAAGAGCTTTTCCTGCAAGAAAAGTAGGAATTTTCCAAAAGTAGAAAAGAAAGGATATTGTGGGCAGAGGGAACAGAACACACAAAGATCAAGAGATGGGAACTATTAATAACTTGACATAGATGGTGTTTTCCATCTACATCACATATTTTACTGGCGTTACTTATATTAACCTATTCAAACCTCACAACCCAACGCAGAGGATATATTTTTTTTTATCTCCCCATCTACAGTGAAACTGAATCAAACAGGAAGGCGGTTGCCCAGGAAAATTGAACAATTAAGTAACAGGCTCGATTCATTCACCATCAGTATTAGTTGGTGTCTTGAAGACTTTTGTTTTTGTAGGAGATATTTCAGTTAGACGGGTTAATTTGCCTATGATGTCGCCTTCTGTGGAAAACAGTGAAAGATTCTGGCTATGATAGGAACACTCACTGTGCCAGTAGAGCGATACATTTCCCAAATACCATGTTTTCACGAGCTGCAAAGCAGCTATTTACACCTGTTCTGGCTCCCGATATTCTATTTCTGGACTCCATTTCCCAGCATTCCCGCGCTCTCAGAGACCCGAGGCCTGGTGAGCGTGAGCCGCAATGGTTTCCGGGAAATGTGGTCCAGTTTGCGAAACCGAGTTTAAAGTACCGGGACTTGTGGTACCGCGCAGGCGCTCTCCGGGGCTCAAGGAGGGCGGGAAGGCCTGGCCGCCGTGCACCACCCGCGGGGGAGAACAGGTGAGGTCCGACGTGGCGGACCCGAGAGATGGCAGCTGGGTGGGGGCTGGCCCAAGCAGGCAGGCAGGCACGTAGGGGGCGGGCCAGAGTCCGCCTGCGTGGGAGGGGAAGGGCGCCGTGGGCAGCGCCCCGCCCCCTCCAGCCGCTCGCGAGGCGGCCCCAGAGCCGACTGCCTTCCACTCAGCGCGCAGCAATTGGACACCTGCTGTTTTCAAGGAGTCTATCCGAGTGCGGAAAGGTTGTGATTTCCTAGAAAGGAGAATGTACCAGTTCTTCACTTGGCAGGTGAAGAAAGAGACCAGGAGATTCCGTGTCTTCTTTCATGGCTGCAATCAGCATCTGCAGTGATTTTGGAGCCCCCAAAAATAAAGCTGACACTGTTTCCACTGTTTCCCCATCTATTTCCCATGAAGTGATGGGACCAGATGCCATGATCTTAGTTTTCTGAATGTTTTATTATAGCTAGCAATTTACACGCAGATGGCAGTCAACAGTCATATGCTAGAAATAATTGGTGTTGTATAACAACTTTCCACCAGATGGCGGTAAAGACGGGGGAACCGTGTTCTATACGGTTGGCCAAAAAGTTCGTTCGGGTTTTTGCCACCCTAATCTGCCGAGTCAGAATGTTTCAGGCCAGAGAGCAAGTGGTAGGCTCTTGACCCATGACTTGTCCCACCCCAGGATTCTAAAAAGACATGCCCCTCTGTGATGTAATATTGGCCCTTGCAGGAATCAGTGACCTTCAAAGATGTGGCCGTGAACTTCACCCTGGAGGAGTGGGGCTGCCTGGGGCCTGGCCAGAAGGAGCTGTATTGGGATGTGATGCTGGAGAACTACAAGAACCTTCTCTCTTTGGGTGAGGCTCTGCCCCCTGCCCTCCTCTCATGGCCTCTATGCCCACCCACTGCTTGACTGTGGGCATTCATTCACTGGGGTCCTCTCTGCTCCTCTCCCGGGCCTCTGCTGCTTGGCCCATTCATCTGTTTCTCCAATGGCTTCTCCCAGAATCCCAGCATACCCAGGCCCCGAGTCTTCTGCCTGTCCCACCGACCCTTCAGCCAGTGCCCCTGCCTTCTGCTTCTTTTTTTAAAAATTTCATTTCAATATAGTTGATTTACAATGTTAATTTCTGGTATGCACCAAAGTGACTCAGCTATATGTATATATATCCTTTTTCATATTCTTTTCCATTTTGGTTTGTCACAGGATGTTGAATATAGTTCCCGGTGCTATACAATTGTTGTTTATCCATTCTATATATAATAGTTTGCATCTGCTAATCCCAAACTCCCAGCCCTTCCCTCCTACCCCCCAACCCTTGGCAACCAAAATCTGTTCTCTATGTCTATGAGTCTGTTTGTTGCATAGAATGAAACATCTGTTTCATTTGCCCTGTACCCGCCTTTCCCCAATCTCTGCCTCTATCTTCACCTGGTCTTTTTCCCTCCCAATGTGTCTGTGTGTTTCTAGTCTTATAAGGACCCCAGTCATTAGAATTAGGGTCCACCCTAATCCATTAGGACCTCATCTTAATTAGTTACATCTGCAAAGCCCCTCGTTCCAAATTAGGCCAGTGTTGAGGTCCCTGGGGGCATAATTTGGTGAGGGGAACACTTCCCCCCACTGCAGGAAGAGAGGAATTGTTTGTTTCGTTGCTAAGTCATGTCTGACTCTTTGTGACTCCATGGACTATAGCCCACCAGGCTCCTCTGTCCATGCGATTATCCAGGCAAGAATACTGGAGTGGTGTGCCATTTCCTTCTCTGGGAATGTCCCCACTCAGGGATCAAACCAGTGTCTCCTGCTTTGGCAGGAAGATTCTTTACAACTGAGCCACCTGGGAAACACAAAGACAGCAGGCCTGAAAAAAAAAAGAGAGGAGATGAATTTTAGTTATCTGTTTTGTGGCACCCAATCTAGCCAAAGTATGATCATGTGGGCATATGTTGACATCATAATACCCTATTAATTATTAATGAGATCATTTTATTTTTTCTCCATGTCAGGTCTTCGAAATGTGGTGTATATTTTGCATTCAACTTGAACACAGAGCTGGAAGCTTAAACAATGACATCGGGGCTCAGGCTCTCTCTGGAATGGAGTAGGCAATCAAATTTTGCATTGGCCATTAGATCTTCTAATCATTAGGCATCCAATGTATGCATCTCCTCTGTAGACCCAGGGCCTGGGTCCCAGCCCTGAGGCCTCTCTGTAACCATGGCATCCATGGCCAAGTCTTGTGTCTTTTCCAGGGGCAGGGTTTCCTGGGGCCAAACCCGATGTGATCTCCCATCTGGAGCGAGGGGCAGAGCCCAGGATGGAGAGGAGAGAAGCCCAGCAGTTGCCCGCCCGGGTGGGTAAGTGTGTCTAGCAGGTGTGGGGTATCTTCCCACCCCATCTGTTGTGACCAGTGATGGTCATTCAAGAGTGAGGGAATGTAATACATAGGCCGTCACTGTGGGTCCTGGATTTGAATCCAATCTCCATTACTTCCTGGCTCTGTGACCTTCAGGCAAGTCATTTAGCCCTTGTGTACCTCAGTTTCCTTATCTGCAAAATGGGATCAATGATAGTACCTGGAATTAGGGGGAATAAGTTAGTTAACACACGAGGGCAGTCCGGCGCCTCTCACCCAGGAAACCCCATGCTCAGACTAGGCTCCAATGGTTATCATTGTGGTACCCAGAAGTGGTACCTGGCCTGACATGTTAGGAGACAGGAATAAGCCAGATTTGTGCCCCTACTAGCCCACAGACTCATCAGAGGAGGGGACGGGAGCATCTCTGTTTCCATCACTGTTCGTCCTGTTGTGGGACCAGGACTTGCCCCTCCCTCCCCTTCACTCATCACAACAGGCTCCAGTCCTGTCCCTCCTGCCCCCTCTCTTTGATGGGGTGGTGGCTGCCTCAGCGACCCTAACCTGGACCCTCACCCCAACCTCCTCCCTGGCCTCCCAGCTTCTGGTCTTACACCCTGTGGTTTGCCTCACAAACAGCCCCAGAGCCCATCCCTGCCCTGCCTACAGCCCTCCTGTGACCCCCCAGTGCCCCGAGTCAGAGTCTTAGGCCAAACCTGGTACTCGAGGCCCTACATGGTCCAGCCCGTTCTGTCTCTGGCCTCATCTCTCATCACCATCCACCCGTGGTGATACCCTACACCCTAACCTCACTCACAAAGCCCCTGTCCCTCCCTGAACTTGAACGTGTGTTCCCACTTTGGGTCTTCGCACATGCTGTTCCCTCTGCCTGGAACACCCTTCCTTGCTTTGTCTGCCTGGCAAACCCCTTCATATTCCACAAGGATACAGGTCACCTCTTCCAGGAGGCCTTCCCTGACTTCCAGGCTGAGTGACCTGCCCCTTCTTGGTGCTTTCATGGCTGCTTGCTTGAGCTACTATTACTGCACTGGTTGATGCGGCAGTGAGAGTGTGGGCCCTGGAGCCGGACTCTCTGAGTTCGAATCCGAGCTCTGCCACTGACAAGCCATGTGACTGTGGGCAAGTGACTTAAGGTCGGGGTGCTTATCTGTAAAGTGAGACACTAATAGTACCCACTTCACTGAGTTTCTTATGAGGACTAAGTTAGAGAACTCTGGACTCTTGAGACTCAAGTGGGTTTCCATGGATGAGAATATCTCCCATGTATCTTTGAAGTTCACATCAGTAGAGAAAAGCACATCCACATGACTCTTGCAGAGAGGATGACTCAGAAGCCTGCATGTGATCTCTCTAGCCTTTGCATGCTAAGTTGCTTCAGTTGTGTCCGACTCTTTGCAACCCCATGGACAGTAGCCTCCCTGACTCCTGTAAGCAAGAATACTGGCATGGATTGCCGTGCCCTCCTCCAGGGGATCTTCCCAGCCCAGGGGTCAAACCCATGTCTCTAAGGTCTCCTGCATTAGCAGGCAGGTTCTTTACCACTAGCACCACCTGGGAGGCCCTTTACCCACACACATATTTGTTATATACTTTGCTGTAGAAACTTTAACTGGGCATTAAACTTGTTGAGTCATGTAAATCATTCCAGAAAAATCACCAAATGAGTGGATGGTGGTGGGATCACCCCCAAGAGATATGACAGCTAAATGCAATGTGGGATTTTGAAAATAATCGTGATGTCATTAGATTAGGCAGTGGTTTCTTAGATATGACATCAAAGGAACAAGCGGCAAAAGAAAAAATAAATCAGACACCATCAAAATTTAAAATTTTTTTGCTTCAAAGACACTGCAAAGGCAACCCACAGAATGCAAGACAAATTTTGTAAATTATATCTCTGGCAAGGGGCTGATAATTCATACAACTCAATAATAAAATGACAATTTCATTAAAAATAGGGTGGCTTCCCTGGTGGTCCAGTGGCTAAGACTCCACACTCCCAGTTGCAGGGGCTAGTTTCCCTCCTTGATCAGGAAACTAGCTCTCACATGCTGCAACTAAGTTTGCATGCTTCAGTTAAAGATCCTGAGTGCTGAAGCTAAGACCCAGTGCAGCCAAATAAATAAATACAAGAAAAAAAGTGGGCCAAGGATCTCAATAGCCATTTTCTTCAAAGACACACAAATGTTCAACAAGCACGTGAAAAGATGCTCTAACATTAGCCTACGTGTGTGCATACTAAGTTGCTTCCGTCCACGTCTGACTCTTTGCAACCCCGTGGACTCTATCTTGGCAGTCTCCTCTGTCCATGGGATTCTCCAGGCAAGGATACTGGAGTGGGTTGCTGTGCCCGCCTTCAGGGGGTCTTCCAAACCCAGGGATTGAACCCGTGTCTCTTGCATCTCTTGCATTGGCAGGTGTGTTCTTTACCACTGGCGCCACCTGGGAAGCCCAACATGAGCATATCCCTGCTACATAACCGGCCACAAACCAGGCACCAGGTGGACGTCATGAATCCTCCACTTACAGTGAACGGTGCTGACAGCCTAGTGCATCTTGACCCATGGTTTCGAGCACACAGAAAAAGATAATTAACCTGTAGCTCTGTAAACATCCCAGGAGTTCAGTGCTCAGAGCTTAGCCAAGTGTCATTGCCATGTTTACAGAGATAAACAAAAACTGAGTAAAGTGGACTTTCTGTGTTAACTCTTTAAAGCAATGGTATGAGAATGCTCCTACCATCCTCGTTTGCCAACATTGAATATTTTTTAATACTTTCCAATCTAAAAAGTATCAAATGGTATCTGAGTAACGACTTTTTCAGAGAAGGTAATGGCACCCCACTCCAGTACTCTTGTGTGGAAAATCCCATGGATGGAGGAGCCTGGTAGGCTGCAGTCCATGGGGTCGCTAAGAGTCAGACACGACTGAGCAACTTCACTCTCAGTTTTCACTTTAATGCATTGGAGAAGGAAATGGCACCCCACTCCAGTGTTCTTGCCTGGAAAATCCCAGGGATGGGGGAGCCTGGTGGGCTGCCGTCTATGGGGTCACACAGAGTCGGACATGACTGAAGCAACTTAGCAGCACCAGCAACAACTTGACTTTTTAGACTACCACTAATGTTGAGCATCTTTTTACATATTTATCAGCCACTTGTTTTTTTTCTACAGAATGTCTGTTCACATTCCTGCTTCATTATTTCATTAGACTATTTCTCTTTCTTTTTGATTTGTGAAAATGTGTTACACATTATGGCTAAGAAACTGCTATGCACATGAACTGCTTTGCCACTCAATTTTTTGTATGTTTAGAGTATACTGAGTCCGTCCTTCTGTGTCACAACATGAGTCTACCTCATGCCTTTTGAACTAGCAATATGAACTTTGAAATCTTTTTGAGATTACAATGCTGTATCTAAATGATCAGCTTCTTTTGTCCTGGGACAGATGAAGTTGATATTTTCCATTTCTTTCAGACTTGGAGACAAGCTCTGCAACTAATCAGGAGATGCTTCCAAAAGAGAGTATTTCTGAAGAGGTGGCTTCCCCAATGGCAAAGATGGAGGAATTTTAAGGGCAGTGCTTGGAGACACCAAGATGGAGGAGTCCTGGATGTGTGGCTGTCAGCTGGAAGACCAGGGAAAGCAGGAGAGGTGTTTGAGGTGGTTGTTCACTATTCCCAAGGAAGATACCCATGGGGAGAGGGGCCTTAGTTGCAGTGAGCTTAGGAGAAGCTTCAAGAGGACCTCAGCCTTCATCAGGAAGCAAAGAGTGCCTGGGGGAGAGAGGCCTCAGAAGTGGACCGGGTCAAGAAAGAGCCTAAAATGCCAAAGGACCTTTGTAGAGAAGAAACCATTTAACTGCACGGAATGTGGGAAAGCCTTCGTCTACCATTCTGACTACATTCTACACCAGAGAATTCATACTGGAGAGAAGCCCTACAAGTGTAATGATTGCGGGAAGGCATTCAGCAACAGCTCGTATTTCATCCAGCACCACATCATCCACACGGGAGAGAAGCCCTACACCTGCAACGAGTGTGGCAAGACCTTTACCCAGAGCTCATCACTCACTGAGCACCAGAGGATCCACACTGGAGAAAAACCCTACAAATTCAAGGAGTGTGGAAAAGCCTTCACCCAGAGTTCCTCCCTCATCAAGCACCAGCGATGCCACACAGGGGAGAAACCCTATAAATGCCACCAGTGTGGAAAGTTCTACTCCCAGGTGTCCCACCTCACCCGCCACCAGAAAATCCACACAGGAGAGAAGCCCTACAAGTGCGACGAGTGTGGCAAGGCTTTCTGTCACACATCCTTCCCTGACTCAGCACCAGACAATCCACACCGGAGAGAAACCCTACAAGTGTAACGAGTGTGGGAAGACTTTCAGTCACAACTCGTCTCTGACACAGCACCAGTGAGTTCACACGGGATAGAGGCCTTATGAGTGCCCCAAGTGTGGCAAGCCTTCAGCCACAGTTCATCGCTGATTCAGCATCAGAGAATTCATACTGGTGAGAAGCCCTATGAGTGTCATGATTGTGGGAAGGCTTACACCCAGATCTCTCACCTCATGAGGCACCAGAGTATTCACATAGGGGAGAAACCCTACATATGTAATGAGTGTGGAAAGGCTTTTGGTCACACCTCCTCCTTTACTCAACACCAGACGATTCACACTGGTGAAAAGCCCTACAAGTGTAACAAATGTGGGAAAACCTTCAGCCAGAACTCCTCACTTACACGCCACCAGTGAATTCACACCAGGGAGAAGCCCTATGGGTGTAAAGTTTACAGGAAGACATACACCCAGATCTCCCATCTCATTCAGCACCAGAGGACTCACACTGGAGAGAAACCTTATGAGTACTGTGAGTGTGGGAAAGCCTTTAGCCGGAGCACCCATCTTATCGAGCATCAGAAAATCCACTTGGGCAAGAAACCTATAAGTGTAAGGAGTGTGGGAAAACGTTCATTCTCAGCTCATCCCTCACTCAACACCAGAGGATTCACACTGGTGAGAAGCCCTACACCTGTAAGGAATGTGGGAAAGCCTTAAACCAGAGTATCCACCTTACTCAACACCAGAGGATTCACACTGGGGAGAAGCCTTACAAGTGTAAGAACTGTGGGAAAACGTATACCCAGATCTCACACCTCATTCAACACCAGAAAGTTCACAGGGGTGGCAAGCACTCTGCATGTAACAAATGCGGAGAGGATTTCAACTGGGGATCACACCTGGCAGAACACCAGAGCCTTCACACTATGCATGGCGGCTATGTCTGCAGTGATTTTGAGAAAGCCATTTCTTGGAGTATGCAGTTCAGTGGTCAGAGAACTCATGCTGACTAGAGAGCCTGTGAGTGAAACAGACTGGTGATTCTGCTGTTGGATTCCGTTCAGCCTTCATCAGCAGTTGTAACTTTCTCCCAGAGAGGAGCCCTAACACTATGTATTGAGAGAGAGTTGGTTCCTTTATTTTCCTAGGAGGAGGATGGCACCATTTATCACCAGCTGGGACAGCTTCTGATCCTTTAAAGGACTTCCCCCCTATTTCTCAACCTTACAGTGTCTCCAGCTGGTGGTAGGTATGGGGTGGTCTAAAAGAGATACAGCTTCACCTGGGGTCTTTAATAAGGTCTCTCAATTTTCTGCTGTTTCCCCCTTTCTGTTCTTATAAAGTATATGAAAACTGAAAATGTTAGTCATTCATGTCCAAGTCATGAATCATGTCAAGAGTTGAGAACCATGTCCAACTCTTTGCAACCTCTTGGACTATAGCCCACCAGGCTCTTCTGATGGAATTTTCCAGGCAATACTGGAGTGGGTTCCTGAGTTGGGAAGATCCCTTGGAGGAGGGCATAGCAACCCACTCCAGTATTCTTGCTGGGAAAATCCCATGGACAGAAGAGACTGGTGGGCTTCAGACCATGGAGTGGCAAAGAGACACAACTGAAGTAACTGAGCATGGTATGGCACACATAAAATATTTATTGGGATAATTACAGATATGTGATTTTAGAAACAACTTTTTAACTTGATATAATGTGAATATTTTCCCATGACAATGCAAAAAAAATAGTATATATTGTACAAAAATATTATATATACATGTGTATATATCTGTGTCATCATTTGTCATTTTTTAACAGCTGCATAATATTTCATGCTAGAGTTTCTTGAGTTTATTTAACCAACCTCTGTTAATGGATACTTGTTTTAATTTTTCATCATTGGACATACATTATTTAACACTTGTGCAAGTTATCCCCATAAGATGAATTCCTAGAAGTAAGCTTATGGGATCACAGAATGTCCATATTTAAAATTTTGATAGTTATTACTAAATAATCCTCAGAAAAGGATGAACCAATTTACATGATTCCTGCAAGTGTATATGAGTACCTATTTCTTTGTTCCTCCATGTCGTTCATAAATACTCAGTATTAGTCTTATTATTTTTAACATTTCTAATCTAATAAGTAAAAATATCCTATTGATAGGGAGAGTAATGATCTTTTCATACATTTATTGATGTTTTGTCTTCTTCAAATTGCTTACTTGTATATTTTGCCCATTTTTAATTGGGCTGCATTTTTGTATTGATTTACAGGAACAAGTCTATGTATTATACATATTAATTCTTTGGCATTTTGTTAGTTTATCTCTCTTAGTGTTGCTTATGGTATAATTTGGTTATACAGAATTTAAAATTTTCTATGTATTCAATTCTATTTTCTTTCATACTTCTTGGATCAACTGTCATGCTAAGAAAGACCTTCCTCATCACCAAGATTATGAAAAAAGTTCTCCTATATTTTATTCTAGTACTTTCATGATTTTTAACAATTAAATTTTTATTCCTTCTGCATTTATTATGTTTTATGCAGAGTACATCATGAGGAACGCTGGGCTGGAAGAAGCACAAGCTGGAATCAAGATTGCCGGGAGAAATATCAATAACCTCAGATATGCAGGTGACACCACCCTTATGGCAGAAAGTGAAGAGGAACTCAAGGCCTCCTGATGAAAGTGAAAGAGGAGAGTGAAAAGGTTGGCTTGAAGCTCAACATTCAGAAAACGAAGATCATGGCATCTGGTCCCATCACTTCTTGGGAAATAGATGGGGAAACAGTGGAAACCATGTCAGACTTAATTTTTTGGGGCTCCAAAATCACTGCGGATGCTGATTGCAGCCATGAAATTAAAAGACGCTTACTCCTTGGAAGGAAAGTTATGACCAGCCTAGATAGCATATTAAAAAGCAGAGACATTACTTTGCCAACCAAGGTCTGTCTAGTCAAGGCTATGGTTTTTCCCGTGGTCATGTATGGATGTGAGAGATGGACTGTGAAGAAAGCTGATCGCCGAAGAATTGATGCTTTTGAACTGTGGTGCTGGAGAAGACTCTTGAGAGTCCCTTGGACTGCAAGGAGATCCAACGAGTCCATTCTAGAGGTGATCAATCCTGGGTGTTCACTGGAAGGACTTATGCTAAAGCTGAAACTCCAATACTTTGGCCACCTCATGCGACGAGTTGACTCACTGGAAAAGACTCTGATGCTGGGAGCGATTGGGGGTAGGAGGAGGCGGGGACGACAGAGAATGAGGTGGCTGGATGGCATCACCGATTCGGTGGACATGAGCTTGAGTGAACTCCGGGAGTTAGTGATGGACAGGGAGGCCTGGCGTGCTGTGGTTCATGGGGTCGCAAAGAGTCGGACACGACTGAGCGACTGAACTGAACTGAGCTGATGGTATAAAATTTCAGTTTCTAGAAATCACTTTCACTGATTCCTTGGCTGGTGGCCCCTTCATCCTTAAAGTCAACAGCGTGGCATCTTTAAATAACTCATCAGAACATATTCCACAACATATGTAACTTTCTCAGCATTTTTGGTCCACTCCCTTCTCAAAGACTCACCCCTCTTTTACTAGCATACTGTTGTAGAATAATTGGCTTTTTAGTCTAAGAGAACCTAATTTTGAATCTTGTTTTTGCCATTGTCTTCCTGACTGATCCAGTTTCTTTGTACTTAAAATGAGACCAGTAAGCTATATTACAAAAGATGTTTGGGTTTCAGATAACAGAAAACTCAAACTACTCAAACAAGAAAGACAGTTTAGGGCTTCCTTGGTGATTCAGTGGTTTAACAAAAAATCTGTTCCTCGATGTAGGAGAAACGAGTTTGATCCCTAGTCTGGGAAGATCCTACATGCCACAGAGCAACTAAGTCCATGCACGGCAACTATTGAGCCTGTGCTCTAGGGCCTGGGAGTTGCAACTATGGAAGCCCATGTGCCCTAGATCCTGTGCTCTACAACCAGAGAAGCCACTACAATAAACCTGCACACTGCAAACACAGAGTAATGCATGCAGCAACGAAGACCCAGCACAACCAAAAATAAAGAACAAAACAGTCTACTACCTCAAGAAGCCTAGAGGACCCAAACAAGGCATTCATCTTGTTTACCCTAATATTTTGGGATGCCTTCTGTTGTAAGTCAGAGAAAACTTTAGCTCAAATTGTGACAAACACTAGGAAGAAGAAATCTACAGGTAAAGCTGGTATACATTAATATTTCTGTACAATGTATTTGAGATTTACATAGTTTTTTTCACAATTATCTTCTCGAGTAATTATATTTCCTGATCACCCTTTCATTCCTCTTTCACCCCTTTGCCTGTTTACTTCGTGACATTGTACAGGAAGGAGTGACCCAAAGGACGAGTTTGAATAAACTCCCGGGAATTGGTGATGGACAGCAAAGCCTGGCGTGCTGCAATCCATGGGGTCACAAGGAACTGAGCGACTGAACTGAACTGAGTGACTAACACTTTCACTTTTTTGTCAAACCAGGTGTAAATAATCTTTCAGTAATGGAATGGCCCAAGCCTTGTGATGCTGTTTTCCTGGTGAGGTTGTCAGTTCTTTTCTGTTTCTCTGTAACAGCTGATATTTACCAAACAAGGAAGTTTTCTGACTCAGCAGATTTGCTTTTATACAGCTTCTGATACAAAGGGAACAATTTGTTTCTATCTCGTTGGGACTTTCTTTACCAACAGAGAGGTAAGTCTACCCATAATTTTCAAAACCAAGCAATTAAATGCTGTAAGCCCCCCACACACCCAAAGGAAATCTTCATGTAATAATCACTTTTTTTTTTTTTTTTTTTTTACTGCACCATGCAGCTTTTGTGATCTTAGTTCCCCAACCTGGATTGAACCCTGGGACCAGGGCAGTGATAGTGCCATGTCCTAACCACTGGACCACCAGGGAATTTTTTTTTATTATTATAGCCATCCTAGTGGGTAGCATCTCACTGTGGTTTGGATTTGCATTTTGCTAATGATTTTCAACATCTTTCATGTGCTTGTTGGCCATTTGTGCATCTTCTTTGAAGAAATCTTTATTCAGACCCTTTGTCCATTACTAAGTGGGCATTTTGTAAAACTGCCTTTTTCCCCAGCTCCTTGAAACCATTTCTATTAATAGGTATGATTTTCCCAGACCAGTAACTTCTCCACATGCCACCTCCTTGGTTTATGCAGAATGGCTAACTTCCATCCTCCTAAAATGCCACTGCCTGTCTGAAGAGTCTACTAATTTCAGTCTATGTCCTTAAAAACTTTCAACCACAACTATGATTGATCAGTATCACTTGCCATGAATGGAAATTTCCAGATTTTTAATGGACAGCAGTGCCCACCCAAAGTGCAGAGTTTGGGGTACTGGAGTGAGGCGGTGTTAAAGCTACTTTCTCACTGGGGTGACCAAGAGGGATCAACAGACTCAAAAGGGAACACTGGTCTCTCGGGTGGATAGAGCAGATACAGCCCCACCCCTGCCCACCCACAGTGAACATGAAGCACCAATGAGGGGAGTGAACAGTCACTGTGATCTGACACACAGTGATCAGATCTGCAACTGGGTTGCCATAGCATAATCTAGTTTATCCACTGGCAGGATGCATAGCTTTAGCTGAATGTTCCCCAACCTCAGTGATATACCGCCATCAAATTTTATAGCTGAAGATGTGTGCCATAGATTTTCCTTCAGATCAGCTTTAAAATTAAAAAAAGATTTATTTTTAAAGAGGACTTACTACCTTCCCAAGGGTGGGAAACTGGCATCTCTCATCAGTAGAGGATAAAGGGGGAGAGGGAAAGTAAAATAAGTCCCAGGAGAGCAAAATAATGTTAAATTCTAGCAACAACTCTTGCCTCGGCCCAACTGTATCTTTGTAACTAGAAAAGAATAAACAACATGCAGTCCACACTTCCTCCTTGATTAAGCAGAACTAATGAGGATGGACAATTGCTGGTTGATGATGTGCTGATGAAGAAAACGAGTGGCTCCCTCGCTGTCCTTGACCCTCCCGGGCTTTGGAAAAACAGAATTAACCATCTCACCATGGGATGGTTTTCACCATCAGGAGCCCTCCCCTCCCAGAACTGTGAGCACGCGAGTTAGTGACTGTGCATGCCCAGCCCCTGGCCAGGTGTGTGGCACTGAGCTGAGAAAAGCAATCAACCCTTAGAAACACAAAAACTTTTAATTGGAGAACAAACACTCAAACATGAGGGTAAGCGTTTCTACCCTGGTCCTCAGAACACAGATCATTAGTTACACAGATACCACACACACATGGCTGCCAACTTTCCACAGGGCCTCTGGAGTTCTATCTTTGGTGTCAAATCTCTTGCTTGAGTACACCTAGCAATTTGAGTTCCCGCCCCTACCCCACCCCTTGGGTATATATCAGGCCTGTTGCTCAGATACAAAAGGCAGGGAGAAGTTGGACATTTCCAGCCATTTGAAAACCAGTACACTCCCCACTGTGGTGTGGTCAGGTGATAAGTTCCCATTTTCAACAAACCAACCAGTGCAATTCAAGGTGCAAGGTTTTAAATATCCCAGGGGCCCAGAGCATAGACTCCTGCACATTTTTTTAGCACCAAAAATATGAAAGAATATTAAAAGTGCCACAGTCCAGTATCTTTGTAAGATTGTTTGTGCGTCAGCAAACAGGTGACTGGATCATGTAGCAAGTGGGACACAAAAACTCAGAGCTGAGGAGGTGCCATCAAAAGAGCTGGTCATGTGGTTCTCTGAAGTGACACTCAGTTGTAGAACAGGCCTGGCCACAGTGAGTAGTGAATGCAAGGGCTCCAACTCCAAGGAATCACCTGGCAACAAACAGCACTCCTCTATGAAATGAGGCCATTCATTTCCCTTTGATTCCAGAAGCTTCAAGGCAAGGGCAGCACTTTAAAGTATTGGTGTTCCCCAACTTGGAGCCTATAGTAAAGTGCCTGTGAGTGGCCAGGTTGGACAAATGATGGAGGAGGAACATTCCAGAAGTCATTTCTGTGCATCACTATTTTTGCACCAAGCACATCTGCGTAGATCGTGTGAACCATGTGGAGACAATGATACCCACTGCAGCTTTCCTAACTGAATCCAGCTGTTTACAGCTTTAACTTTCATGATAAATTTGGTCTCACCATTTAACCATTTGAAATGGGAGACTATGGGAAGGGGTAGCATGTGGATGTGGAGGGGATCCTTCTGAGTGAGAGGTTTGGGAAGCTAGGAGTGGAACGTTCTGTGAGATGTTAGATGTTACAGATTCTTCTTGGGTTTTGTGGGTTAAGAAAGTACTAGGGCAGACCTGAGATGGAAGGAAAAGGCTAGACTTTTTGTTTTTTTCAATAAAGAACAAAGTGCTGACATTTTGGAAACAATTAAGCTAAGGGTATACTGAAGGAAAACTTTGAAAATTAAAGCCGAGTAGTATTAGTAACAACAGTAACTGCGTTGAATAGAAACAGAGGGTTACTGAATCACCTCTTCCTTTTAATGTAAAAGAGTGCACTTGTTATATCTGATGCATATTTGTGGCTCACACTTGGTGAGTACTCACTATCTGCTGGGTACTTGGTTCTAAGTGCTTTGCATATATTTATGTTCAAGCAGTCTTTTGAGGTAGTAACTAGGATTGTGCCTATCTTACAGATGAGGACACTGAATCCCTGAGAGGTTCCATGACTCTCTGTAGATCACTTAGGTACCTGGCAGATGGCAGAACTGGGATTGAACTCAGTAAACAGGGTCCAGTCTACCTGACTTCCAAAGCTCGTTTTCATTGTTTTAATGAAACGTGCAAATTTTCTAATCAATCTTTATTACTAGAGAGATTACTCACGGCAGGGAGGGGCTTACACTGGGATAGTTTCAACTTTGGGCCTCAGAGGAATATTCTCAGATGTCTGGGAGCCTGCTGCTACCCAGGGGTCATGGGGAGGACTGCTACCTGCTACTTTGGAGTGTGAACTCACTGCTGTCGGCTGAGACCTGAGCAGCAGCACAAGGCTTTCTGACAATGTTGACACTGATATGGTTTCTCCTGGGTGTGAATTCTCTGGTGCTGACTGAGATGGGCCCTAAGGCGAAAGGCTCTCCCACACACACCACAGGCATAAGGCTTCTCCCCTGTGTGAGTTGTCTCATGCTGCATCAGATTTGTTTTCTGGGCAAAGGCTCTCCCACATTTAGCGCGCACACAAGGCTTCTTCCTGGTATGAACTCTCTGATGCTTAGAAAGGCACGAGCCCTGCTGGAAGGCTTTCCCGCACTCCTGACAAACATAAGGCTTCTCTCCAGTATGAATCTTATGGTGTTGGACGAGCAGAGTGCCCTGACTGAAAGCTTTCTCACGGTTGTCACATGTATGGGGCTTTTCACCCTTGTGAACGCTCTGATGCTTAGAGAAGCACAAGCTCTGGCTGAAGGCTTTCCCGCATTCCTGACAAATGTAAGGCTTTTCTCCAGTGTGAACTCTCTGGTGGTAAGCGAGCTGAGCACTCAGGCTGAAGGCTCTCCCACAGTCACCACACGTATAGGTCTTCTCATCTGTGTAAACTCCCCGGTGCTTAGAGAGGCCCGAGCTCCCCTGGATGACTCCCCCACATTCATCCTGCTCAGAGGGCTTTCTTCCGGCCTGAGTCCCCTGATGCTGAATAAGGTGGTTACTGTGGGCCAAGACTTTGTCACACTTGTTAGGTTTCAAGGGCTTCTTCGTAGTGTGGATTAACTGATGCTCTAAGAGACGTGCACTTTGGCTAAAGGTCCTTCCACATTCGTTACATTTAAAGGGGTGCTCGATCCCATGGAGGGACTGATGTTTGATGAGGGAGGTGCTGTAGATAAAGGCCTTCCCACATTCCCCACATCTGTATGATCTCAATCTGGAGTGGATCCTCTGGTGCCGGATGAGCTGTGAATTTTGCCCAAAGGCTTTCCCACACTGCTTACACTCAAAGGGCTTCATCCTGGCGTGAATCAACTCGTGCTGAGTCAGGTATTTTCTGCGGCTGAAGGTTTTCTCGCATTTGTTACACTTAAAGCGCTTCCCACAGATCCTTGGATGCTCTCTGTGCTCGGGTTTCTCATATAAGATGTCCCGGGTCTTGCTGACTCCTTCTTTTTCTCTAGTGTGAATGCTCTGGTGGCAAGTTAGGGTCGCGCGGCAAACAAATTGCTCACCACATTCCTGACATTCGTAGGGGGTTTCCACAGCATGGATTTTCTGGTGCTGAACAAGGTGTTCATTGCGACTGAAGGTCTTCTTGCATTTGGCACAGCTGTAGAGCTTTTCTGTAGCGTGAATGGACAGGTGTCGAATCAGGTGGGAGGGCCGGCTGAAACTCTTGACACATTTGTGACATTTGTGGGGCCTGTAACCCGTGTGAACCCTCTGGTGTTCATTAAGGTGACTGTTCCGGTAAAAGGCTTTCCCACATTCGTTGCATTTGTAAGGCTTCTCTCCACTGTGAACCCTCTGGTGGATCTTTAGGGCCAGGCTATGGCTAAAGGTTTTCCCACACTCATCACACTTATAAGGCTGCTCTGCAGTGTGAACAGACTGCTGTTGGACAAGAAAGGAGCTCTGCCTGCAGGCCTTCCCACACTCCTGATCCTCAGTAGTCATTTCTGCAGCATGAATTTTCTGATGTTGGAGGAGGTATCTGTTGGAGTTGAAGGTTGCCTTGCATTTGGCACATTCGTAGCATTTCTGAGTATGGGTCTTCTGATGCAGAGAGAGATGAACGGTTTGGCTAAAACTCTGGCCACATTCGTTACAACTGTAGGTTTTACCTGGGGGTGGTTTATGACACTCAAAAGGCTGTGAGTTGTGATCTGCTGGACAGTCACCGTCTTGCCTCTCCCATGGTTCTTCTTCAGTGTGAATTTTCTGATGACACAGAAGGTGTGTATTCTGACTAAAAGTTTTCCCACACTTGTTACACACATAGGATTTGTAGCCTGTGTGAGTCACTGGTTGCATGAAAAGGCAGGAACTCTGGTTGACATCTTTCTCATACTCTTGAAGCATAGTGGGATGCTCCCTGTTGTGAAGAATCCAGTGCTGGGTCATATGGTAAATCTGGGTGAAGCTCTTCCCACACTCACTGCACTTAAATGGTTTCTCCCTTCCCTGGATGGTATCCTGCTGGCTGTGGTCTGAGTAGCACCCAAAGTCATTCCCACATTCCTGAGACTTAGCTGGTGCCAGGATCTTTTCAGGGAGATCAGATGTCATGGAACCCGCTCCTGGGGAAAGGTGGGACTTGGGACTGAGGTCTATCTTGAGTTCATGACTTTTGCATTCTGTGGAACTTTCCAGACTAGTAATATCAGACCTCAGAAGACTTTCTGAATCTCCTAGCAAACTATCTAACCAGCTTTGGCCTATGGAGGCTTCTCCCAAATGGGAGTTCCAGAGATCATCCTTGGAAAAAGTCTCAGTAATCTCCTGGAAGAGTCCCTCTTCCATGAAGTCCTGAGGCAGAGGAGAGGTCTCAGCTATGCCTGAAAGAGAGGGAAAGTGCAAATGTCTCCTGTTCCCTGGGAGTTAAAGACAGGAGCTGCAGGCTAAGAGCAAACAAAAAGGAGAACAGGTGATGCATCCTGAGTCAGTCCTGACTGGGAAGGGAATGAAGGAGACAGGGCCAGCATGGTGATCCAGTGGGTACCGGCATCACAGGAAAAAGAGCCCATTTCAAGAGGTGTTAGGAGGGAGAGCTGGGGGACCTGCTTAGTGACCCAGTGGCTAAGACTCATGCTCCCAAGGCAGGGGACCCCAGTTCAATCCCTGACCAAGGAACTAGATTCCATGTGCTACAACGGAGACCTTGACACAATTAAGACCCAGCACAGTCAAATAGATATTTAAGAAAAGGAGGGGGCGGGGGCGGTGCTGGGCAGCCGTGTAGGTTCCAGAGGGATACTTGCCATCATCAGCCCCATCAGCTAAGGCATACTTCCTAAAGAAGTGCACTCAGTGGAAAAGAGGTATAAATGATGACAACGCAATACCACTGTCACCACAGGAGGACTTATCTGGATGTGGCTACACAAGCTTGGAGTCAGCCTGGATGTTAAGATGGCAGAAAGGGAAACCCATGGTGCCTGGGTCCATGTGAAACACCAGGGGCCTTTCTCCTTATGTGAACAGTCTAACAACGAGAAAAGCTGCTGGCACCCCAGGGAGGGCCCCTGACTCTCCCTTCAGGGACATCTCAACCAGCACCACACCCGGGAATCCTGACTGCCTGACCAGATCCCCCAGAGAAACTGTGGCCTGGGAAGAGGGCAGAGTGAATGCTTTTAGCAGTGTTTAGGCCCAGGCTTGAGTCACTAACAGACAGGCCATCTGCTGGGCCAGGAAGGAAGGATGGGCCTGCCTGAAGGCAGGTGAAACAGGTAGCCCGGGAGGTCCACAGTGCTCAAGGGGCACAAGACAGAAAGGAGGAGAGATTGACTCAGAATGGAATGCTGAGCCCTGCTGAATCTGGAAGGATGCAGAGGGAACAGAGGGAGGGCACCAAAACAGCCACGTGCTGAACACAGAGGTACACAGAGATAAGGTGAGCAGGGTGAGGCTCCCCAACCTGAAGCCAGTGCATGGCACAGTGAAGCCGAGAGGCAGGGGGTGGAGATGTGTGAGCAGACCTACTGGGCGGGATGGAGGTCCCAAAAACAGAGGGCCCACAAAGGACCATACCCCGTGAGCTCCTTCCACCCTCCCCTGGGGGGGCCCTGGCTGCCCACTCACCAGCGTCTGTTGACTCTGGGCTTTCTTTCACCAGGGCCTCCAGCTTTTCCCCACCATCTGGATGGAAAGTCACGTTGGGTCTGGGGGGGTCTGTAAGGAGAGAAAGGCATTGTCACCAACCAGATGACATCAGCATGGGGGCTATCAGGCTGCTGAGCAGGAACTTCCTGGCTGTCCTGATGACTATTCAGCACCTGATCCAGCGCTGCAGGGTTCCTGGCCCAGTGGAGGAGAGGGACCCAGTCACAATCCAGGATGATCAGAGATGTGACCACTGGGGCTGGGGACACAAAGGATCTGTAACAGCTCTTGAGAGATAAAAGAGTTGCCAGGGAGAGCCAAGTACCTCCTCAGTCATCTGTGACTCACTCATTCTCCCATGGACTGGACATACCAGAGTCCTCCATAAGATGGGCCCCATGATGGGAGTGTGTTGGGGTTCCCAAAGACCAATCCTGCTTCCTACCCTCTGTAAACTTCCTCAAGGGCGGGAACAGAGTTGTAATCCCAGGGGATGCATGCTACAGCGGGGAGAAAGCCACTGCTGACTTCAAAGATGAGAGGCCATTAGCACAGCAAGTAGGTTTCATTTGGCTTTTAGCTGAAAGAGGACAAGGAAAGAGATTCTCCCCACCGGCCCCCAGAAGGAACCAACTATGCCCATGCCCAGATTTTAGCCCAGTCAGACCCATCTCCAGAACTGTCAAGAATCCGTGTATGTTGTTTTCAGCCACACTTGTGGCATCTATAAAAGCAGCTATAGGAAAGGAATACACCGCTAATAAATACACACAGATGAGTGTCTGGAGGACTAGAGGAGAGCATTCTAAGTGCTGGCCTGGCACAAGACCTAGTTCCTAACACACTGACTCCTGCTGCTCCCTCTTCTATTCATTGAGCCCCCAAAGCCAGTACTGTCTGTTCCAGACACAGGGGCTCCACCAGGGAGCAGCACGAGTTCCTGCCCGCAGGAGGCTCCCGTTCCAGCAGAGGGAGACAGACCATAAAATGAGCGGTGAGCAAGCCAGGCAGGGGAGAGGCAGGGAGTGCTCAAGGGGTCACAGTTTGTCTTAAAGCAGCGAAGCCCCTGAAGTGTCAGCTGGAGGAATTCCTCTACCACGAGGAAGAGGAAAGTGCTGATGGAGCTAGAGGGCAAGCACAGGTTTCTCTTCCCAGGCAGTACTGACATTTGGGGTTGGATAATCCCTGAAATTCTGGAGTGTGTGGCAGCACCCCTGGGCTCCACCCACTGGATTCTAGGAGTACACCCTCCACTACTCCCAAGTGGTGACAATCAAAAAGGTTACCAGGCACTACTGATGTCACAGAATCAGGCAACTAAGCATAGTGATCTGAGGCGCTCAGGAGCCAGGAGCTTACCCCATGGGTGACAGAGAGCCATGGGTGATCCCTGAGCAGGGTGGTGACTCCCCAGGGCAGGGGTGGCACTCACTCAGCAGGAAGAGGTTCTGGTAGTTGTCCAGTGCTGTGTCCCAGAACAGGTCTCCCTGGCCCTGCTCCAGCTGCTCCCAGTTCTCCAAGGTGAAGTCCATGGCTATGTCCTTCAGGGTGGCAATTTCCTGGAATGCAGCGGAACCGGGGTCAGAGAGGGGCCAATGGCTCACCTCAGAACCCTCACCCACCACATGCCAGGCCTCTGGCAAAAATCATATTGTGAGAAGCTTCAGAGGTGAGACCCCATATTTTCTAGGCAAGGGCAAGGAGTCTAGAAAAGGAGACGTGATATTCCCTCAAGGTCACAGAGGCAGGTCTGCCTCATCCTAACATCCACCTACCTTGACTTTTGCTTTTTTCAGTGTTCAAGATTTTAAGTTTTTAAAATTTTTTTTATTTTAAAAATTGAAGCATAGTTGATTTACAATGTGTTATTTTCTGCCGTACAGCAAAGTGATTCAGTTGTATATACATTCTTTTTCATATTCTTTTCCATTACAGTTTATCACAAGATATTGAATAGTTCCCTGAGTTATACAGTAGGACCTTGTTGTTTACCCATTCTATACATAACGGTTTGCCTCCGCTCATCCCAAACTCCCAATGCATCCCTCCCCTACCCCCTCCCCTCTCTGCAACCACAAGTTGGTTCTCTATGTCTGTGAGTCTGTTTCTGTTTCATTTCCATTTTCATTTATTCATTCAACAAACACCTCAAGGCTTTCTGTGTGCCAGACCAGTAATGTCCCTAGGGACCCAGAGATGAGTCCCAATTAGTACCTGTCCCTGTGGAGTGCAGAGTCTGATGGGACTGATAGATATGGGCAGAGACACCCCAACCTGGAGGATCTGTGTTACAGTGGAGGAGGCAGGGGTGACCAAGGAGACCAGAGCAGGGAGGAGCTAACGCTTCCCAGGAAAGGTGGGGAGAATAAACTGAGTCTTGAAGGCTGTGGAAGATTTACCAGCTGGAGATAGTGGCTGCGGTATATTCTAGCAGAGGGAGGAGCCTGACCAAAGGCGGGAAGCTGGAAAGTATGGAGTAACATTTTGCACAAGGCCAAGAAGGGAGTAGTACAGCTTGTGTGAGGGAAATGGAAGAAGAGGAAAGAGGAGGGCAAGACCCAAGCCATGCAGGGATGGGCTGAGAAATCTGGATTTTATCCAGGGGGCAAAAAGGATTCCTGGAAGGGTACTGGGCAGAATAGTGACAGCGCGAGAGCTTCCCTTTGAGACTGATTGGGGGCGAGGTGGGGGGTGGTCGGGCATCATAAGACAGTGAGCTGGAACAAGACAGGCCAGATGTGCAGCCTCTGGGGATGACAGGTTGGGATGAGAGGGACACTTGACTCACCTCAGTCGTAGCTGATGGGGACCCAACAACCAGTTCCTCATTTAAGCTCCCCCTCCTTCCCCTCCACAATCCTGGCTGGCAGGGCAGCAGAAAAGACTAGGAAACTGGGAGAAAGTGTGCCTTCCTCCTAGGGCTGACTCTCTGGCCATGCTGGAGGAGCTCCCAAAACGTCCGGAAGCAGGAGGAGGAATGAGGACGTGCGTCTCCCTGCAGAAATCACAACAATTCTATTTATTAAAAGCATCCAGCCCCAGTGCTTCAGAGCCTACAAAGCAACTTCACAGTCCTCCTTACCACTTGTCAGGGTTAAGTACAGTCCATAAATACCCACGTGGGAGATGTAGACGTTGAGATCGCTCACCTTGCTGGAACCTTCTGTCTTGCTCACCACTATGGGCACAGTGCCTGGCACACAGTAGGGACTTGTATCATCTCTAAGACTAGAGTTCAGGTAAGACTCCAAGACTGTTGCTATTTCTACAACAGCATGATTTCTTCAACTTTTTTTTAACCATGACCCACAGTAACACAGATAATATATGCTATGACTTCTCATTTGCATACATAACTGGAACAAAAGCTTCGTGAAACAATACTTCATCTTACAAAGTAGGGTGGACTAGGATGTTTACCACTCTATTTACTTCACTTAAAAAAAAAACTATGGTCACTGCCCACTGGGTCATTCTCAACTCATAACAGGCAAAACACTGTACACTGGTGTGGTCTCTATGTACTTCCTAACTGGCATATACCTATGGGTGTTGAAAATATTCCACATCATGAAGCAACACCATGGGTCCATAATTCTTAAGCTTCTGGGCCAAGTATGCTTTAAATTCAGAAATTTTCAGATTATAAAAAGGTAATCCACCATATATGGTGTAGTTCATTAAAATCCCAGTACAGGGGGGAAGGGAGGAGGAATAAGGGGAGCATTTATAACTGAATACTTCAATATTTCCAGAGTGGAGGTAAAAATATACACTCTAGCTAGAATAATTAAAAGTAATAAATCACAGCATTTCTAGTCAGGTTCAGGCATCAAATTCATGGAAAAAATATTTGGTTTTCAGAGCTTTCTAGATTTTGTGACTGCAGATAATGGAATGTGATAGGCCTAAGAAGTGAAGTGAAGTGAAAGTCACTCAGTCACGTCCAACTCTTGGGGATCTTTCCGACCCAGGAATCGAACCTGGGTCTCCTGCAGCTCAGGTAGATTTTTTACCGCTGAGCCACCAGAGAAACCTCAGGCCTATAATAAGAGCTAATGTTTTACGCAACAAGGATTTTCCTCATAAAGAGGTTAAGACTTGACTTGTGAGTATAAGTCAATCCACAGATTTAAAAACATTTTGAAAGTATAATTAATTTACAATGTGTTAGTTTCTGGTATACAGCAGTGATTCAGTTATATGTATATTCTTTTTAATATTTTTTCCATTATTATAGGATACTGAATATAGTTCCCTGTGCTATACAGTAGGATCTTGTTATCCATCTTATATATAGTAGTTTGCATCTGCTAATCCCAAACTCCCAATCCATCCCTCCCTCAGCCCCCCCTCCCAATTGGCAACCACAGGTCTGTTCTATGTCTGATCCACAGACGTTTTATCAGGCCTGAGTTGGCATAGAATGTTTGGTTTGTTTTTCTTTAAAAACCTTTTTTATTTTTAGTTGCACTGGGTCTTCATCATTGTGCAGGCTTTTCTTCTAGTTTCAGCAAGCAGGGTCTACTCTGTGCTGTGGTGTGCGGGCTTCTCATTGCGGTGGCTTCCTTTGTTATGGAGAACGGGCTCTAAGGGCATGCAGGCCTCAGCAGTTTTGGCTCACAGACTCTAGAGGGCAGGCTCAATAGTAGTTGTGGCACACAGACTCAGCCGCTCCATGGCATGTGAGCTCTTCCCAGACCAGGGATTGAACCCGTGTCTCCTACATTAGCAGGCAGATTCTTTACCAGTGAGCCACAAGGAAAGCCCTGGCACAGAATGTTTTGACAGAAAATTCTTCTAAGTAATCCCAAACTTAAAAGCTGGGAGATTTCACCTAAAAATTCAATTTCTACTTTCTGAAAAATCCAGGATTTGGCCACATGGGATCTGCATTCCCACAGAGCTAGTTTGTTGGAAGCCATTTAGAGTTCTCCACCCCTTAGATGGGATGATCCCCTCTGAGAGGCCACCCAGTCCTCACCCAGACTCTTCTCTTCATTTCTTTATCTGCCTGGCCCTCACAGACATCTGAATTTGAGAACTCTATGGACAGTTTCCAAATCCCATTCTGTCCACATCTCATAAACTCTTAGACCTGGGAGGGAAGAAACTGGAACCCTGAGGTGAAGCTCAAGGTCACCCACTCTGTCATAGTAACTTAAGGCAAATCATTACCAGACTGGAAAGTCTTAGGCCCTGGAGCCAGGGAGCCCTGCCTCTTCCTGGTGTGGGACCACGCCATCATTCACCCTTTTTGTGTGTCACTTTCTACATGTACAAAATGAAGCAGAAAAAAAACCAACCCACAATCTCTTATCTACAATTCTAAAAACAAAAGGATTAGAACCAGAACTTCATTCATAAATTGGTAGTCAAACTGAACCCAAATCGCCACAGGCTATGCATAGTCTTTATTCTCCTTCAGTGTGAATATTAACGCCTTTTCCAGCAGAAATATTCAATTTCCAAGAAATGCCCCAGCTATCACTGGGGGGTGCGGCCTAATTATGAAATACTGTTGTTTGGTTTGCAACCCGATGGACTGTAGCCTGCCAGGCTTCTCTGCCCATGGGGTTTCCCAGGAAAGAACACTGGAGCGGGCTGCCATTTCTTCCTCCTTCCCCACCAAGGGATTAAACTCTTATCTCCTGCATCGGCAGGCGGGTTCTTCACCAGTGAGCCACCTGCGCGCCCCCGTGCTCAGTCGCGTCTGACTCTGCAACCCTAGGGACTGTAGCCTGCCAGGCTCCTCTGTCCATGAGATTCCCCAAGCAAGAATACCGGAGTGGGTTGCCATGCCCTCCTCCAGGGGATCTTCCCTACCCAGGGATAGAACTCGCCTCTCCTATGTCTCCTGAATTGGCAGGAGGAATCTTTACCACTGAACCACTGGCAAGCCTTGAGCCGTCTGGGAAGCCCCAATTATGAAATACGCAAACTATTAACTTTCTAAAGTCTAGAAAATTCTGATGACGGGGTAGCTGCTGCGGAGATTACAAAAGAAAGTGTGAGAACAGCACCTGGCACATAGCGCTCAAATGAATGGTAAATATCTTGAATTCCTAAAGAACTCCCATTCATTCATCCCCCAAGATCCTTCCCAGCTCTGCCAACGACTTCAGGCAACTCACCACCTCCTTCAGTCTCAGTTTCATCATCCGAATAAAATGAAATAGAATCGTTCCTCTCAGGGTGTCCTGTTAGCGTTGGAAAGCACTTTAGCAAGATGTGGTGGTGGTTTAGTCGCGTCCGACTATTGGCGACCCCAAAGCCTGAAGCCTGCCAGGCTTCTCTGTCCATGGGATTTTCCAGGCAAGAAAACTGGAGTGGGTTGCCATTCCCTTCTCCACGGGATCTTCCCCACCCAGAGGTCGAACCTGGGTCTCCTACATTGTAAGCGGATTCTTTACCAACTGTGCTATCAGGGAAGCACGTTAGCAAGACCCTGATCTTTACTCCGAACCAGCGTTCGAGACTCCACCTAGATAACCACAGCCCAAGGCGACGCCCCCAGAGCCGAAATCGCCCCAGAAGCATTCCGTCACCCCTAGGGAAGGACCTTGCCCACAAGGCTCCAGAGTCCTCAGTGAGCCCAGCCCCGGTATATCCCCACCTCGAGACTGCAGTACACCGGATTAACAGACACGACGCCAGCCGGGCGGGAGGTGGCGACGCGACAGCTCTCACACGCGCCTTTTCGTATCCACTTCCGGTGCCTGGCGAATATCTTCACACGACTAGTTCACCCAGGAGCCTATGCGCCAGAGCCAGGACTCTGTTTCCCAGAGGGCTGTGCGGAGGCCTTCCCTTGTCTTTCTATATCCACCAGCTTCCTTGGTTTAGCGGGCCCGCTGAGCACGCTGGGAAATAGGCTAGAAAAACAATCGGCCCCTAGACTAGAAAAACAATACCCCATTTGGGTATTGTAGAAAAGTTTTTGATGGGCAACCAAATCAGTCTTCTGTATTTTCGAGAAAGCTGAGAGGGTTTTCCATTTCTGAAGGAGACAGAGTGTCACCATGGAAACACACTTAGGAGGAAAGACTTCCTGAGAAGATTCGCGAAAGTAAGGGGCGGAGTTGAGGCGGGAGAAATGAGACTGACCTCTGATTGGCGGGGAAATGCCTCGGAGTTCATCCCGCCTTACGATTGGCCCTATATTGGCACATGCGCAGTAGAACCAGGAAGCGTCCCACAAAAGGTGGAATAGGGTTGGGTGATAAGGGAATAATCCATCCCCCAACCTTGAGTCAGCGGACTGGCCTGCCGCAAAGGTGCCTGGGAAATGGAGTTCCCAGGCAGGCACAGCCCACGGGCAGTCGGGAAGTAGGCATAGGCTGCGCGGGCGCAGTCCTCCCTCTGGGGAGAGGACGCGCGCGCAGCGCCTCCCGCCCTAGCGGAAGTTTCCGCAGGGCAGCTGAGAAGGTGAGTCCAAGTTCCCCGAAGGGTCAAGAGAGTCTGGCTGCAAATATCTGTCTGCCCACTCAGCTCGCCAGATCCAGAGGTGAGGGGAAGACGAGGCGGAGTAGGGGCCTAGCCACAGTTCGGGCGTGGTGCCTGTGACGTCAGCGCGACCCTTTGTGGGAGACTGAGCCCTCAGGAGCGGGGATCGCGGGTCAGGATGAGAGAATCTTCTGGTCTCCGAGATAACCTGTCAGCTGCAGCTGTCCCATCTCGGTGGTGGGCGTGGATACAACGGAGACGGGCAAAGCTGATGGAGAGTGTGACGGAAGCCCCGCCTTGGTGCTACGTCATCTGTGGTCCCTGCAGAGGGCGGGGCCGAGGCAAATCATTTCAGTTATTCCTCCTGCTCTAAGGTGGAGTCTAGCCTATAGCTCTTTTGCTGTGCTGCGTTTCAGGACCTGCCAGGCGGGATACAATACTTAACACACTCCATTTGTTCAGTAAATATTGAGCGAATCAATAAAGAAAATGTATGAATGAATGATAAAGACTGACTTGAGTGTTGGAGCCTTGGTTTTGAGTCCTGAGCTAGCCAGATGACGTTGAAATGGTGACTTCAGCCCTCGGATTCCTTTCTTCTATACATATTTATTGAAAGTTTACTATAGCTCTTTCCTCATGTGAATTTTTTAAAGTTACTTGCTTATTTGTTTATTAAGCTTGTATTCCCCCACTAGAATGAGCTTTGTTAGGTCAGGAGCCTATTGGTTTCCTTTGCTGCTGTAGGAGTTCAGTGAATAATCATTGAATAAATGAATGAACTTAGCATGTGTTGGTTGCATAGCCAATTCTCAGTAAACATCAATCATTATTTTTTACTCCCATGTACAGCAAGCCTAAGTCAGCCTTTCCACGTTTATTCATTTACAGGACACAGTTAATATGGAGCTTCCAGCCCAGTGAATCTGAGGGCCAGATCGTGACCCCATAAAGGTACCATCCCCTCAGGCACATGCCCCTGAAAGCCTATTCCCCACCAGCAGCCTGTTCCTGCTCCATCTCTTGTGTGTTGCTTTTCTCAGACTTCATTCCCAGGAGGGAAGTTATCATGGGCATGGCAGTGGTTTCAAGGGCAGACACTGGAGTTTCATGAGTCTGCCCCAAGAGGAACTAGAGAGATCTGAGAGGCTCAGAGCTTAAGATATAGAAAGAGAAAAGGGAGAAATAGAAATATTAACAAATGGAAGATGATAACCAGTAGCATAAAGGACTTTCCTGTTCTTTGCAGTTGATAGAAATGTATTCCACTTATGCCTCCAACCATTTCCAAATGTGAGCAGGCTCAGCTGTGTCTGACTCTGCAATCTCATGGATTTCAACCTGCCGTGCTCCTCTGTCCATGGAATTTTCCAGGCAAGAATGCTGGAGCAGGTTACCATTTCCTCCTCCAGGGATATTCCCAACCCTGGGAACAAATCCGCGTCTCATGCATCTCCTCCATTGGCAGGCAGATTCTTTACCACTGAGCCACCCAGGAAGCCACTCTATCAAATAGGAACTGTTAAAAGCCCCATTTCACCATTGAGAAGACTGAGGCACAGAGAGGCTAAGTAACATGCCCAGCAAAGAGCACATCTGGAATTCAAATCCAGGAAGCCTGGGACTAAAGCCTGGGACTGTAAGGACTCCCCTCTTTGCAATTGCAACAAAGCCCAGTCTTTAAAGTGAATAAAGGAAAATGTTGTAATTGGATTGAGCCAGGCACAGAAGGATAAATATGCCGTGATCCCACATATATGTGGAATCTAAAAAGAAGTGTCAAACTCATGATAACAGAGTGGAATAGTGCTTACCAGAAGCTGTGGGGGAAAAGGGATACTGATCAGAGGGTACAGACTTCCTATTGCAAGATGATTAAGTATAATGTATAACATGGAAACTATAGTAAATAATAATGTGAGTGTATATTTGAAATTTGCCAAGAGAGTAGATCGCAAGTTTCCTCACCACACACACGTGTAGACACAAGTTGGAATTTTGAGAGGTGGTGGGATATGTGAACTAGTTTTATTATGGTAATTGTTTCATAATGTATACTGTTAACCAAAATTTCAGAAATGGGGACCTGATTAAAATAGGCATTTGAGGTTTGTTAGGACTGCAGCCAGGAGACCCAGATTCAAGAAGCACTTGAGAACATCCTAATAAAGAAATACATCAGGGCTTCCCTGGTGGTCAAGTGGTTAAGAGTTCGCCTTCCAGTGCAGCGGTTGCAGGTTCAATTCCTTATTGGGGAGCTAAGATCCCATGTGCCTGGCTGCCAAAAGACATGAAACGTAAAACAGAAGTAATGTTGTGAAAAATTCAATAAACACTTTTACTTTAAAAAGATATACATATATGCACATTTTCATAAAATAATAAAAAGAAGCAACTTGAATTGTGTTCTGTTGGACTACAAGTAGAGGAGGCTTCTAAAGGCAAACACTGCAAGGCCACAGTTACATGAGTTGTTTATCAAGAATTACAGTTGAAGCTGGCAAGAAGTAAGGGTGCTTGTGAAGCAGGAATTAGTTGGGATCCAAAATGGTTGTTTGGTTACAGGGGAAACAACCCTAAGATACAAGATGCCAGGTAGCAGATGTTTCAAAAACCGGTTTGTGTCCTTGGGTTAGGTAGCATTCACAGAAAGTTCGAGTTCTCACAGATCCTCAGTGACCACCCAATTTTGTTTTTTTATGCCTGAACTATGATCACTGTTTTAATCTCAGTTTGTCATATATAAATATATAAATAAATATATATATATATATTTAGGCTTCTCTGATAGCTCAGCGGGTAAAAATTTGCCTGTCAGTGCAGGAGACCCAAGAGACACAGGTTTAGTCCCTGGGATGGGTTCAATCCCTGGGTCAGGAAAATCCCCTGGAGGAGGAAATGGCAACCCACTCCAATATTCTTGCCTGGGAAATCCCATGGGGAGAACTGGTGGGCTGCAGTCTGTGGACTCACAAAGAGTTGGATACCACTGAGCACACACACAGGCATATACTTATACACACAAGTTTTACACTTTATATATAGACAGTTGTTATTTGTCAAAAATAAATAAAAGTAAAAAGAAAAAAACCTTTGTCTTGCAAGGTTAAATGAAGTCATGAGCAAAAGTTTATTTTGACTTTGATTTTGATATCCCAGCTAAAAATCGGGACTGTACACTAAGAACAAATGAAATAATGTTGCTTTTTTTCCTTTTGCTGTTTAAAATATACTCATTGAAAATGCCTGTTGTACTGTTATCCCTGTTGAGTTCTCTACTTCTCTTATGAACTAGTTTCATCCTGCTCTCATGACCTGAGTTGTATCCCACAAAAATTCGTTCATGGAAACCCTCAACCTGAGTATTTCAGAATGTGTCCATATTTGTAAATATGGCCTTTAAAGAGGTAATTAAAATGAGGTCTTAAGGGTGGGCCTGCTATGGCCTAAATCTTTGTGTCCTCCCAAAGTTCATATGTTGAAATGCCCAATGTGATGGTTTTAGGAGGTGGGGCCTTTGGGAGGTAATTAAGTCATGAAGGTGGAAAGTGAAAATGAAGTCACTCAGTCGTGTCCGACTCTTTGCGACCCCATGGGCTGTAGCCTACCATGCTCCTCTGTCCATGGGATTTTCCAGGCAAGAGTACTGGAGTGGGTTGCCAATTCCTTCTCCAGAGGATCTTCCCATCCGACGGGTTGAACCTGGGTCTCCTGCATTGTAGGCAGACGCTTTACCACCTGAGCCACCAGGGAAGTCCTGGTGAAGGGAATTAATGCCCTTATAAGAGACCCAGAGAGCTTCCCAGCCCCTTTCTCCATATAAGGACACAGGATGAAGTTGTCAGTCTGTAGCCCAGAAGAGGGCCTTTATTAGGACCCAACCACAGTGGTGCCTTGATGTTGGGCTTCCCAGTCTCTAGAACTGTGAGAAGTAAGTTCCTATTGTTTGCAAGCCACCCAGGCTATGGGCTTTTTTGTTTTGTTTTGTTG
Organism: Moschus berezovskii; assembly: GCF_049115385.1. Classification (NCBI taxonomy): domain Eukaryota; kingdom Metazoa; phylum Chordata; class Mammalia; order Artiodactyla; family Moschidae; genus Moschus; species Moschus berezovskii. The sequence goes on from NC_142481.1 coordinate 7,511,947, forward strand.
GCAGTGTTGGGTCTTAGTTGAGGCATGCAGATTCTCTAGTTATGACTCACAGGCTCACTAGTTACAGCTTTCAAGCTTAGTTGCTCCATGGCATGTGGGATCTTAGTTCCCCAACCAGGGATCAAACCCACGTTCCCTTCATTGCAAGGCAAATTCTTAACCACTGGACCGCCAGGGAAGTCCCATGTCGGTAATATTTATTATAGCCATTTAAATAGACTAAGATAGGCCCTAATCCAATATGATCAGTATCCTTAAAAGAGGAGGAGATTAGAACACAGACAGAGGGACAACCATGTGAGGACACAGCAAGTCAAGGAGAGAGGCCTCAGAAGAAACCAAACGCTGATACCTTGATGTCAGACTTCTAGCCTCCAAATTTGTGAGAAAATAAATTCCTGTCGTTTAAACCATGTAGTCTGTGGGAGTGAGTTGTGGCTGCCCAAGCTAGTGAATATACCTGCTGTGTCCTCATTTGTCACAAGCTCTGTGTGTGATTTTGGCTTTGATTTTTGTTTAAAGTATTAGGAAATACTCCAGAAATACACAAGGCTTACAGGGTATCATAGTGAACATCTGTTATCTGACCAAGTTAGTCAGGATGTGGTGGGCTATGCTGCAGTAACAAATAAACCCTGAAATCCTGGTGCTTTGTAGAAGGAAAGTTTACTTGCCAATCATGGGATTGCAGTGCGGACTGGGCAACTGTCCTTCATCTCGTGCCTGTGCCTCCTCGGGGCCATCCCTGCAGAGGACGGCTGGCAGGGGAGGTACTTGGGCCCCTACCTACCTTGGCCGGAAGATGACTTGTGCTCACACCTATTGGCCAGAACAAGTCCTGTGGCCCCAATCTCTCTGTAAGGAACCTGGGAATTGCAGGGGGAGTGTGTGGCCATATGGTGAGCACTAACATTCTCTCCCATCCCCATCACGTGGTTCAAGAGATGAGCATCACAATTAAACTGAAGCCCCTCAACGCCCCCGTGACTGGAGCAGGTCTCCTGCCCAGCTTTTACTGACCTCAGGCATTCCTGTCCCTTTTGTGAGCTCTGTAGTTTCACTCTGTGTTTGCTCTGCTTTGGGCCTGCCCTGGGCCCTTAGGGAGAGGCTGGATGCAGCAGGCAGGAACTCATTTCAGAAGTGACCATTTTGTGGGAATTCCCTGGTGGTCCAATTGTTATGATGCTGTGCCTCCACTGTGGTAGGCACAGGTTCGAGCCCCGGTCAGGGAAGTAAGATCCAGCATGCCACAGAGTGTGGCCAGGAAAAAAAAAAGGCTACTTTCTGAGAGGGTATTCCAGGTATGATAACTTTTCTTCCTTCTGCATTCTTGTCATCATGAGGAACTCAGGTGACTACTCGACAGAAATAGATTAAGTTTTTCAGCTTCCTGTCCACCCCCTTCCCCCGCCATTCTGTTTTCTAGCATGATCTGTCCAGACTGTGGCAAAGGTATTGAAGCAACATTCAAATTCTGCCCCTACTGCGGAAAACCTTTGCCTACAGAGAAGCATGAAGGGTCCCAGTCCTTTGTCCAACCGTTTACATCATCTTCCCGAGGTAAGAACTGGGGCTTTGCGCTTCTCCCTGGAGGAGGGGTGATGTGTGTGTGCGCGCATCCGGGAAGAGACGACATTTGCAGCCTGCCAGCGCCTACATGGGCACTGAAGCCCGGAGCTCAGGCTCACGGTCTCTACTCAGGTGTCTTTAGCAGGCTCACAGCTCTCACCTTGACAATGACTCACTTCTGTCTCCGGCTTGGACTTCTCCCCTGAAATCTATATCCATGTAAATCAGACTGCCTGCTTGACATCTATTGGATGTCCCATACATGTCTCCACGTGCCCAGAACCAACCTTTGATAGGCCTGCTGCCCCATCTGCCCCTTCCAGAGACTTCCCCATCAAGGTAACAGCAACTCGGTGTGTCCAGTTTCTCAGACCTTAGAGTCATCCTCACATTCTCTTCCTCTCCCACCCCACAACTGCAGCCCTCCAGCAGATCTCGTCAGCTCTCCCTTTAACAATCATTGCCAAATCAGACCACTTCCTCCCGCCACCCTGGCCCAGCTCACCCTCCCCCTGCTGTGCCTGCTTCTCCATCACCTACGGTTCTCTGCAAGTGGCAGTCCAAAGGATCCTATGAAAACAAAGTCAGGGGACTTTCCTGGTGTTCCATTTCTTTCTCCAGAGGCTCTTCCCAACCCAGGGACCGAACCTGCGTCTCCTGCACTTCAGTCTCCTGCATCACAGGCAGATTCTTTACTGACTGAGCCACCAGGGAAGCCCTAAATATATTATTTTATTCATTTATATTACTGTTCAGCTTTGAGCTCTGTAAGGATAGGAGTTTATCCTGGTTTGTAAGCTCTGTTGATTGTGGTTTGTAACCTGTTGTTTGCATAGCACCCAGGACCATGCCTGGCACAGATTTGGGTGCAGAGAAATCTTACTGATAAGGAAGGAACAAAAACTAGTTGATTAGGCAGAATTTTAAAGAACCAAATAAAATCTATGATAATAAAAATAAATATTGGGACTTCCTGGTGGTCCAGTGGCTAAGACTCTGTGTTCCCAACGCAGGGGGCCTAGGTTCAATCCCTGGTCAGGGAACTAGATCCCACATCTTGCAACTAAGACCCAGCACAACCAAATAAATAACATCATGGCAATCAGAAACTCATAGTATGGTTTAAGCTGTGGACTAGACACAGCTTAAGGGAGAATAGTAAATTGGAAGATAGATCTGAAGATATTATGTAAAGGAGACCACACGGTGACATACAGTGCTCGAGGGTATAAAAGGGGTTCAGACCCATGAAGAAAAGAATAACTAAAAGGGAGAGTTTGCTTAGATTATTCAGGTGATAGAAATACAACTTGGCTATGAGGGTCAAAGGGAAACGAGTGGTTGAATATGATCTCAGGGTTTCTGGTCTAATGGTTCCTGGAAAGGACCTTTGTAACTGCAGTCTGCATTCGGTCTGCCTCTCTAGGCTCAAGGAGAAAGAGGGACACCAGTTCTGAAATACCTTCCAAGAAAGTGAAATGGTCCAGCTATGCTGCCTCTGCCTCTTTACCCCTCCCCTCAGAAGGCAGGAGTTCTGGATCTGAAGACACCTTGAGTACCAGTGGGAAAGCCAAAGGTGAGAGTTTTACTCAACCTGGCCTGACTCTCGGTGGGAGGAGAGGAGGGACATCTGCCAATGTATCAGGGACCAGCCTCGATATGACCCAGGGTATCCTAGGGATGAACGGCGTCGGCATCAGAGGGAGAGAGAGAGAAAGAGAGAGAGACAGGGGCTGATGATTCCTTGGTTTACGCTGGAAACCAATAAAACCCCAGCACGGGGCTTGCTCTGTTTACGTAGGCCGCAGGCGCCCTCTCGAATCACTGGAGGCACCCCACCAGGGCACCCCCTCGAGTGAGTCTTAGAAGCCCAGGCAGATAAGTAAACTCAGAGGGCCCAGTGCTCCAAGGATCTCAACCAGAAAAAGGAGAATAGAGAAAAGGATGGAAAAAGAGAAAGAACGACACGAGGAGACCAAGCTTCAGTGAACAAGGCCCAAAACTTTATTTTCCAGTGCTGCTTTTATACCCTAAGTTATGCGCATAAGAAACAGAGAAAGGGAGGTATAGATTCACACCAAAATCACGTGGGGTCAGCAGTCTTGACCCTTATCAGGATCAGGGCTTATTTTTGTGTGATAAAAGTTTTAGGTGATTTACATCATCTTCTGGCCAGGGGGCCTGCTAACAGTTTTATGGCCCTCTCTCCTGACAGTAGGTTAGTTAGCAAGTAAAAGACTTTTCTTTTAAGGTGACTTTCCTAAAGTTAGGTGGTAGACACATAACAAAGTTACATTCCTATAAGGCACCGGTGTAGTGAGTTGCAAGAAAGGAACTTATTAACTTAAGATCTGATGTGGTTGAGTCAAAGGATTAATATATTTCCAAGGATACAATAGAGGAAACTGCAGCAAGCATTGATTCAACAATGAAATCTTTTCTAGTACTATTCTAGTGATTTTAACTTCTTCAACAGATTCCTGTATTTTAGGAGCCCGGACAAACTTGTCATGCAAGTTAGAAAGCTATCAGAGGGGCTTGGATTGGAACACTCCTATTAAGCCGAGGAGAACTTTTAAACTACAGCTCTGAATTAATGTTTTCAGAGAAAGGTGGTTGGGGGGAAGCCCCTGTAAGTATTAGAGGACTTGGTAAGAGGCGTAAGATAGTAAAGCAGTCAGACTCCAGTTTTCTTTGGGGTAGATGCTCAGGTAAGTCCAGGGGGTTCCTCGAGCCCTGATTAGCCTTTGCCTGTCAGGCCTCTTCTCCAATCGACCTTTGCCATGGGTAGGATTTCCCTCGCTGGCTCCCGGCACCAATGGGGCATCATGCCTCTGCTCAGGCCTCCCTCTCCCTTCTTGGACCCTCCTCCCAGCATCCTCCCCCACAGCCCTGCCTACCGGCTGCCCTTGTAAGCCATCTCTCCATGGCCAGAGCTGACCTCTTCCCTCCAGGCTCACAGCTCCCTACCGTCGCCATGGCTGCATTTTCTTTATTCTGACCATCCTCCTGCAGGTTACCTGGGCAGATCCCCAACTCCCCGTAGCAGCCCTCAGACGACCAGACAAAGCCCTCAGACCCTGAAGCGAAGCCGGATGACCGCCTCGCTGGAGGCTTTGCCAGTGGGGACGGTGCTGACAGACCAGAGTGGGCGGCACTGGAAGCTGAGATGCCTGCAGACCAGAGATGACCAGGGCATTCTCTATGAAGGTACACTCTGGGCGCAGGTGGGCAGGTGCTGGGGTGGGTGGGCCGTTTTGGAGCCCAGGCAGAGGGGAGAGAACCCTTTTCTGAGAGCGGAAATGAAAGTGTATCCCAGCAGTAGACCTGCCTCAACGCTTCTTTCTCGTAGATTTGGGACTGCAGACGTAGTTGCCTGCAGCGTAGTCGCCTGCAGCTACCGGGCAGGCAGAGTAAGTAAGAGCAGGAGGTTGGGTGTCAGGCGACTGGTGGGGACTGTGGCCAACCAGACAGCTTGTGCCCTGTAGAGAGGCTGCTACTATCCTCACACGGGAGCGCAAGCCCAGTGTGGCCGGGAGATAAGGGTACTGATGACTGTTCTGTCCGCCCTGCAGAGATAGGATGGATGCATGCATGCTCAGTTGCTTCAGTTGCATCTGACTCTTTGCGACCCTATGGAATGTAGCCCACCAACCTCCTCTGTCATGGGATTCTCCAGGCAAGAATACTGGAGTGGGTTGCCATGCGCTCCTCCAAGGGGTCTTCCTGACCCAGGGATCGAGCCTGCGTCTCATGTCTCCCGCACTGACAGGCGGATTCTTTACCACCAGCACCGCCTGAGAAGCCCACCTTTGCCACCAGAGACAGGACGGACCCTGCCCCTGAAAGCCGGCTGGAATCAGGGAATGAGGATATGAAGGGTTTATTGCTTGCATTATCAGATACGAGGTGGGTCAGGGAACAGCTCTGCAGGAACAAGGAAAAGCACCCCGCACAGGTTTTTATTGTGGTTAAGAGGTGAGTCGGGAGTGAGGAGTCTACGTGAGCCAGAGCTTCGTGTGGTTTGAATCTTATCGGCAGGAGGGGAAGAAGCAGGGCCGAGCTTAAAAACTCAGTAGGTAAACAAAAAAATGCAATCAGACACCTTGTTTTAATGAAGAAAAAAATAACTGTGCTGGAAATATTAGTCTTAATCAACCTGACATTTACTGCATGCATACTCCAGTCTCCACACTCTTACCCTAAATAAGCACTTTATGTGGTTTTGTGAGGTTTTTTTTTTGCCTTTTTTGAAAATTGAGATAAAATTCATATAACAAAGAATTCACCATTTTAAAGTCTACAATTTAGTGGGTTTTAGCAGATTCATGATGATGTGCAACCATCACCACCATCTAGTTCCAGAATACTTCTGTCACCCCAAAAGGAAACCCTGTACCTCTAACAGTCACTCTCATCCCCTGGCAGCCACTAATCTACTTTACGTCTCTATGGATTTGCCTGTTCTGGACAGTTTGGGCAAATGAAGTGATACACTGTGTGGCCTTTCGTGTCTGACTTCTTCTGCTCAGCACAATGTTTTCAAGGTCCATCCCATGCTGTCGCCTTTGTCAGAACTGCTTTCTGTTTTATGGCTGAATAAGATGTGTCTGTGTCACATCTGGTTCTATTTATCGGTTGGTTTTAACTGTGTCTTCTTTGGGCCGTGATGAATAATGCTGCTGTGAACATGTGTGTGTATAGGTTTTCACATGGACATATGTTTGCTTCATGTTAATCAGTTTAATTCTCACAACAGCCTCACAATGTCAGTATGGTCATCATCCCTGTTTTCTCGAGGAGGAAAATGAAACCCAGAAGTGTTAATGACTAACCCTGGCTCCAGAGAGCTTCCAAGTTGTCAGGGAAAGCCAGAAATGTGGATTCTGAGAGGAAACCTTGGACTTGGAAGTGCCAGGCAGACACTCGTGCAGGCAGTTTTGAGCCTCAGGTTGGTCGTCCTGCCTTAGAGCCTGGGCGTTGGAGACAGACCCGGGTAGAGCCGTGACTCGGCTCTGGTGCACCCAGTGAGCCTGGGCAAGCAACTCTCCCTCAGCGTCCCCATTGGAAAAGTGAGAGAGAGTGTCCTGCCCGCCTCCTGGGGCTGTTGACCCCAAAGAACGAGAAGGGACAGCGGCAATGAGCTTGGAAAACTGTAAAGGGATCTTGTTAGGTGGAGGCAGCGTTAGTCGTGGAGGGCCAGAAGGCAAGGGCGAGAGAGAAGGGAGCGTGAAGGGACACTCAGGAGCTTGCCCTCCCTGCTCGACACTGTTCCGGGGCCACTTATTATTGCTCCCAGCCATGCTAGAGGAAGACACTCATGTTACCTCATCCTACTGCTGGAGCACAGAGAGGGGAAGCCACTCACCTAAGGTCACACAGCCTCAAAGTGCAAAACTGGGACTTGAACCTAGGTGCTCTGGCTTCGTAACCATTACACCACAAGACGGGGAGGGAGGGAGGGAAGAGGAGGGGATCTGAATGAGAAGGAATGAGAAGAGGATAGAGGGAGTGTCGCCAAACTCTTGACCCCCCCCCCAACTCCATCGATGCCAAGTAAAAAAAATTACAGAGACAGGGTTTGAAGGAAACAGAAGAATTAGCTTTATCACAGCAGGCAAACACCTCAAGAACTGTGCTGCCCTCTCTGGTGAATAGGGAGAGGTTTTATATCCCAGTGAAGATCTTGCTTTTTTGTTTTTCTTTCTTTGCAAAGTTTCAGAACGTCTGCAGCTGACATCAGGCAGCTCAGCAGCGGGGCGTGGTGTCCCTGAAGTTATCAGCCCGTGACCTTCTTTCTGAAATGCAGACCACTACAAGAGAGTGTAGGAGGAGAAGGACTCCAGGTGCAGAGGGTAGTCTGTGTGGAGTCAAGAGTAATGAGCCTTGTGAAGGACCAGTCCAGCCACAGGTGTTTGTTAGTAGTGGCAGCTCAACAGTAACCAAGATTGTTAAACTCTTGCGGGCCAGTTTGGCTGGTATGTGCCACAGGCTGTTCACTCATTTCTGGTTTTGCTGCCACAGGAACAGGAAGGGACGGTGGGGCAGGACCAACAGCAAGAAAGAGGCTGGAGAGAGAAGGCTGGGGAGAGCCCCAGGGGGCGGGGAGGGAAGAGGGAGAAAGACAGACAAGGCAGGAGGCATCTGAAGGCAGAAGCCACCCATGTCCTCACGCCAGCACCCTGCAGTGAAAGGTCAGGCTCTGGGCCGTGCATCTTCACCTTCTGTGGCTCGGGTTGTTTGATGAAAAGAGCAAACCCCTTCCCAGCCCGCCAGCGTCATTCATTCTTCTGCAGATACCCACCTGTTGCCGGGCCCAGGTGCTGGCATGGGCACGGTGGGGCAGGGGGCTGCATGTGGATGTGCTTCAGGGCAGCGTTTCCCCAGGACAGGTGGCCCTTGGCTTCTGCCAGTCTGCACCAGTCGGGAGGGTGTAGTTGAAAACTGGGAGTGAAACAACAGCAGCAACCAGAATGGTGGTTTTCATGGCAGTAGCTGACACTCCCAGCCCGCTCTGGGTGCCCCCTGCTAAGTCCTTTATGTCTGTTAACCCATCTTATTCCCGTAACAGCCCTATGAGGTGGCACTCTCTCTTCCTTTGTCAAACACTGAATTGTAACATCACCCTCCCCGGTCTCCCTGGCACAATTTGGGAAGACCAGTATAGAGGCTTCTGCAGCTGCTCACTGTGGTGTGTGTGGAGAGCTGCTCCCTAGAAGAAGCTAGGATTCAAGTTCAGGCCCACCCTCCGGGTCTGTGCCCCTGTGGATGGAGGTACATGCCTTGTAGTCCCTTCCTGTGGCCGCCATCACAAACCACCACAATCTTAATGGCTAAAGACAGTACACGTTTATTCTCTTGTGGTTGTGGAGGTCCCAAGTCTGAAATCGGTCTCACGGGGCTAAAGTTAAGACATGGGCATAGGGACTTCCCTGGTGGTCCAGGGGTTAAGACTCCATGCTTCCATTGTAGGGGGCATAGGTTCAGTCTCTGGTTGGGGAAATAAGATCCTGCATGCCTCGCGGCATGGCCAAAAAAATAAAAAGATGTGGGCAGGGCTGGTCCTTCCAGAGGCTCCAGGGGAGAATCCATTTCCTTGGCTATTCAGCTCCTGCAGGCTGCCTGCATTCCTCGGCTTGTGGCCCCTTCATCCTGAAAACGCAACATCACCCCAGTCTCTGCTTCTGTCATCACATCGCCCTCTCCTCTTCTGTGGTCAGATCTCCCCCTTCCTCCCTCTTCCTAAGGACCCTTGTGATTACACTGTGTGTGTGCATGCTAAGTTGCTTCAGTCGTGTCCGACTCTGAGACCCCATGGACTTTAGCCCACCAGGCTCCTCTGTCCATGGGATTCTCCAGGCAAGGATACTGGAGTGGGTTGCCATGCCCTCCTCCAGGGGATCTTCCCGACCCAGGGATTCGACCCACATCTCCTGCATTGGCCAGCGGGGTCTTTACCCGCCAGTGCCACCTGGAAAGCCCTTGACTACGCTGGGGCCCCCTGGATCCTCCGGGACAGCCCCACAGCACAAGGCTCACACCTGCACAATTGACTCACACCTGTAAAGTATGTGGTTCTCTCCACTTGCAGCCCCTTAACACAGCCACATGTTTCTTCCAGCAGCATCCCTGAGCCTCTCCCTGGCCCTCAGTTTCAGCTGCTCTGGGGGGAATGGTTGCCTCCCTTTTCCATGGGTTCCCCCAGGGGTCCCTTAGAGCTCGTTTTAAGTATGCCATTTACCCTCTTATAAATTAGGCCAGGGTTTCTCAGCCTCGGCACCCTTGGCGTTCATTGTGGGGAGCATCCTGTGCACAGTGGGGTGTTTAGCAGCATCTTCGGCCTTTACCCACCAGCTTCCAGGAGCGCCAGTCCCCTGTCCCCGTCATGACAACCGGAACTGTCTCCAGACATTGCCAGATGCCCACTGAGGGGCAGAAACGCCCACCGTTGGGAACCACTGAGTCAGGCTGTCCCAGAGTGCCCTCCAAAGACAGAGAGACCGTTGGCCAGTAATCCTCAGGTGGAATCACTGTTCTTAAAAAAAAAAAAAACACACATTTGTTTATTTACTTGGGCTTCCCTGGTGGCTTAGTCAGTAAAGAATCTGCCTGCAATGCAGGAGACATGGATTTAATCCCTGGGTCAGGCAGATCCCCTGGAGAAGGGAATGGCTGCCCACTCCGGTATTCTTGTCTGGTGAACTCCATGGACCGAGGAGCCTGGCAGGCTACAGTCCACAGGGTCGCAAAGAGTCGGACACGACTGAGCAACTTTCACTCATTTACTTATTTGGGTGCGTCAGGCTTAGTCGTGGCACATGGGCTTAGTTGCCCCACGGCAGGTGGAATCCCAGTTCCCCACCAGGGATCGAACCCACGTCCCCTGCATTGAAAGGCGGATTCCCAACCCGGCTCACCTGCAAAATGGAGAGTTTTAATATTGACCTCACAGGGTTGTCGTTGGAGAGTTAAATGAGTAGAACAATGCTCAAACAGCATATGAATACTTCCTGTTGTCATTCTGGTTTGTTTTGTTGTTGTTGTTTTGGGGGGGTGGGGATTGGGGTTTTTGGCCACGGTGAGAGGCTTGCAAGATCTTAGTTCCACAACCAGGTATTGAATCGAGGCCCTCACAGTGGAAGTACCGAGTCCTAGCCACTGGACAACTACGTAATTCTGTTATTGTGGTTATGATGGGTGCCAGCACGGCATTCTTTCTCCAAGTTCAGTCCCCTGTCTCTTGGCAATCAGAGGCTGCCACCTGCCCGCCTGCCACACCCTTGTCTGCCTTTGGCTCATGTAGGGACCTTCCATACATCCATCAGATTTGCATGCACCAGGGGTCTCCCAGGTCACAGCATCTGGAGCTCCAGGGGTTTACACACAGGCTCTCCAGGGGCCTCGGCCATGTCCACCGCCCTTCCTGGGCCTCTTAGGCTCCTGTCTGTAATGGGAGTTTCCCAGCTGGCTCTCCTGCTGTCAGCAGGAGGGACAGTTAGAAGAATAGAGGAGAAAAGCCCTTTATAATCTGCGGAGCAGTCCAGGGAAATTGTATTTAAATTGCCAGCTGTTCCACCTGCTTCTGAGTGTCGGGCATGTAAGATAACACTTTCATCGAGTGGTTGAGTGGTGCTTACCCTCAGACCTCGAGGTGACTCTGTGAGACAGATCCTGCTATTATGCCTTCGAGGTGCCCTGGCCATTTCCTGGTTGCCCCTCAAAGATTCCCCTCAGCCCCCTCCTCACAGGGGGAGGACCCCCTTTCCTCCGAGATCCAGCACCTTCCTAAGTTTCCCTCCTAAAGGCCGAGCTCAGGTCACCTTCGGCCTTGACTCAGTAAGCCCTGGTTCCTGCTCTGCTCCAGCCGGAGCTTCTTGTGGGCAAGCATGGCTTCTCAGTCACTTTACCACCTCCCTGCCCTTTATCTCAGTGTCTTAGACGACACCAGACTGGGTGGTTAGGAAGGGTGGGGAAGAAGAGAAAAAAGGATGACACAGAGGGCCGCTGGGACCCTGGGCAATAGTTCAGTTCACAAACTCCAGAATGAGCTGTGTCTCTGCCAAGGCCGCTCTGCCACTTACCAGCTGTGGGCCCTCAGCTGATTACATTAAAAGCTGCCACGTATGGAGTGCTCCCGGTGTGCCCAGAGTGGTGCTGGGCTCTGAGGCTGGGAAGAGGGTCACTGAGTGGCTCATATAAAGGGTGAAGCTGGGACTTCCCTGGTGGTCCAGTGGCTAAGACTCCCAATGCAGGGGGCCCGGGTTCAATCCCTGGTCAGGGAACTAGATCCCATGTGCTGCAGCTAAGAGCTGGCACAGCCAAATAAATAAACATAAAAAAAAAAAAGGTGCCGCTGAGGGATTCCCTGGTGGCCCAGTGGTTAGGACTCTGCACTGTCACTGCTGAGGGCCCAGGTTCAGTACCTGGTTGGGGAACTAAGATCTCACAAGCCATGCAGCACAGCCAGGAAAAAAAAGAAAAAAAGTGAAGCTGTCTGTGATTCCTGCTCAGTTGTACCACTGTTGTTCCTGCCCTCTGAACTGTTGCATCCACTCTCCGAGGTGGGCTTCATTACTCCTGCTTTACTGACGTGGAGCAGAGAGGCCCAGAGGGGGTTAGCCTGTGTGACACCAAGTCCCACAGAGTTGACGGGGGACCTGGGCTTGAACCCAGATTTGCCTGGCACAGAGCCTCCCGTGTCACGTGGCCTCTCTAAGCTTCAGCTCTCTGGTCTCATCCGTGAAGTGGGAACATGGAACAGTTCTCAGAGCTTTCTGAGATACTCTTTCCAGGTTGTAATCCTCAAATTTGACTTGGATAAAATTTTCCGTTTCTTTCTTTAAAAAAAAAAAAAAAATGAGAACTTCCCCAGTGGTCCACTAGTTAAAACTGCGCTTCCAATGCATGGGACGTCGGTTCTATCCTGGAACTAAGATCGGACATGCCGCAGAGCAGCTGAGCCTGCATACTGAAACTAAGACCCAATGCAGCTTATATATATATTTAATATAGCTAATGACAGCCACCATGATTATACGGTAGTAGAAAGATTCTGGTTTGATCCCTGGGTCAGAAAGATCCCCTGGAGGAGGAAATGGCAACCCACTACAGTATCCTTGCCTAAAAAACCCCACGGACAGAGGAGCCTGGCGGGCCACAGTTCGTGGGGTCGCGGAAGAGTTGGACACGCCTGCACACGCAGACCTTCCCTGGGCTGTCATGAGCCTTAAAGGAAACAGTATGCTCTGTGGACATGAGTTTGAATGAACTTCGGGAGTTGATGATGGACAGGGAGGCCTGGCATGCTGTGCTTCATGGGGTCGCGGAGAGTCGGACACGATTGAGCGACTGAACTGAACTGAACTGAAGTGCACTCTTAGCACAGGACAGGAGACTTTGCAGGGTCTGTAATTAAGCAGAAAGGGCCGAGCTTGAGGAATGTTTACAGTGAAGTGCCCCGGGGGAGATCAGCACCTAAAGATGGGAAAGGAAGGGAGTGGTGAGGCAGCAGGAGAAAGAGGGGGTGGGGGGGCCTCAGCTGGAGCTCCGGGCTTTGGAGCAGACGTGGTCCTTCAGTATGGTTCTGTGCTAGGCCACCACCGCTGGGCCTTCCTATCCCCCACCATCAGCCTTTGCGTACGGGCTGCCCTGGGACTTGGAGCTCAGGGGATCCCTGAGGGGCTGAAGGCTGCTGCAGGGGTCCTTTCCCAAGGGGAGCTTATGTCGTGGTCAGACAGGAAGAATGAATAGTATCCCCCGACTTGAGAAGGAACCTTGAGATTTAAAAGAGAAAAACGAAGTGGAGGGACTTTCCTATTGGTCCAGTGGTTAAGATAGCCACCTTCCAATGCAGGGGGTGTGGGTTCGATCCCTGGTCTGGGAACTAAGATCCCACGTGCCGCGGGGCAGCTAAGCCCGCAACTTCCGAGCCCACACGCCACAACTAGAGAGTCTGAGTGTGGCAACTGAGACCCAACGCAGCCAAAAAATAAACAACGAGGAACATAAAGTACAATTATGAAGATTATCGTGGGCAACTTACATATGGATAGGATTCAGTGGTCAGCAATCTGGAAGCATTTGCAACTGCACTGTTTTGCCAGAGGGGTGCAGAGGGAGTTAAAGGGGATGAAACTAAAGGTAGAGTCTTGACCCCTGACGGAAAAGCACGTCTAGGCCAACAGGAACCAGGGGGTTCCTCCCCCAGGGATCCCATGACCATTATTCCTCATGAACCATTAACCATCTGTGTCGGTAGAAGGCGTTCTGCCAATTTTCAGAGGAAGGCAAGAGTTAAAGTTAATGAGTAACGCAGCTGGTTTGGATACACGCCTCATAAGCAAAAGCTCAGTGGCTAAGAAAGGGGAGGGGGCAGAAGAGTGGGCCTAAGGTGGCCCTGCCAAGACGGAGTCAGTGTGGTTCAGCCACACACCCATATATGCAGACACATGCATACAGTGGCTGAGCCGGGGGCTTCAGGACCATCCCCCAGGCTCAGTGATTCGCTAGGGGAACCCACAAGTGTGCACAGCTGTGTATTAGAAAGAGAAAGAGGTGGAAAGAAAGAAACTGTTTGAAAATGAGAAGGTTCAGGTCTTGAAAGTCGAGAACACACTTGGCCCCGTGGGAACTCATTAACCACAACTGCTGCTCGTTACTTGGAGGACAGTGACCCTCACCTTCCCTGCAGATGGTAACCTCGCTCATTTTGTCCGTCCACAGCTGAGTCTGACTCCACCACTGGCAGCAAGTCAAGTCCCCAGAAACAAAGATTCTCACTTAAACTAGTGAGTGGGCCCGGGTGGGGTGGGCAGCCCTGAGGGGAGGGGAGGGTAGGGCTGGGCTGGGCTGGACTGGACAGGCCAAAGAGCACAGCCCTGGCCAGCAGGGAGCAGTGGGACCTTGGGCGGGACACATCTTCCTTTGGCCTTGGGTTCTCCGACGTGGGGTCCCTCAGAGGCTGCAGTCAGGTCTGTCCCTGAGACCTGACTCAGATATTTTCTGGCCGTGTGATCTGCACAAGCACCCAAAAACTGGGACAGCTAGTTCAGGTGCCCTCCCTTGGATCTAGATGGAGGCCCTGTGAGTGATTTGGAGTGAGGGCTCCGGAGCCAGACTCGCAGATGAGTAATAGCACCTACTTGCTGAGAGCCTGTTCTGTGCCCAACCCTGGTTCATAATCAAACCTTTAGGGTAGTCACCATGTTCCCCCATTTAACAGATGAGAAAATAAAGTCTTGGTCACTTGCCCAGGGGTACCAGTGGGCAAGTTGCTTTGTTCACTGCTGTATCACCAATACCTGAAAGAATACTAGGCACATAATAGGTACTTTATAGAAAGAACGAATGAATGTCAGAGCTGGGATTTGAATCCAGCTCTCTTTGATCCTGTGCTCTCAAGAACCCTGCTTTACTAGTTGTGTTTAATTAAAGTATTTGGGTTGACTGCTTGGGAAAAGTGACCCAATGTTCATAATGGCTTACACAAAAATAATATTTTATTGCTCTTTAACTTAAAAGTTAAAAGTCTGGGGCAGTGGCCCAGGGCTGATATGGTGTTTCCATAAACAAGGGGTTAATTTCCTTCTCTCTTGTTGCTCCAAGACCTTCAACCTATAATCACCTCATGGGCTGAAATGGCTGCTCCAACTCCTACCATCTCGTCTGCATTCCAGCCAACTAGAACAGGAGAAGAGAAAGGGGAGAGCCTGCCCTAGCCCTTTAAGAGCATAACCTGAAAGTTGCCCATCTCTTTTCTGCTCACATTCCCATTGGCCAGAACTTGATCGTGTGGCCATTCCTCACTGCAAGGGAGACTGGAAAAATGTAGTTTTTAGCCAAAGGGCCTGTGTCTAGGGAAAACTTGTGGATCCTGTCGTAAAAGAAAAGGAACCTAAGCAGTAGCTCAAAGTCTCTGATATGTGGTCACATGAAGCAACCTAGGGTGTTGCTGCCATTATCCTGGGATGATCCACGGCCAGTGATGATCTGAGAGCCCTTGCCTATGAGATTCCAGTGTGACAGCCTTTTCCCCTCCTCTCTCCCACTAGGATGCCAAGGATGGGCGCTTGTTCAACGAACAGAACTTCTTCCAGCGGGCTGCCAAGCCTTTGCAAGGTATTCCTCAGGGAAGTGGGCAAGTGGGGTGAGATTGGAGGTACCAGCTTGGTCAGAACAACTGGCTTCTCCCTGAAGGTGTGGAAAGGGTAGGGATGAAAGTCAAGGCCCAGGTTTGCTCCCATCACCCCTCGGGCCTCAGGGGACAGACAACAGACATGGCTGGCTCATCGTCCCAGCTCTTGAGAGCCGAGTATTAAATTTTCAGAAATACTGTAAGCCAGTTATTAAAACAACAGCCGTCATAAACTAATTGTACCAGAGACTTCCCTGGTGGTCCAGTGGTTAAGACTGCACTCCCAATGGACAGGGCCCAGGTTCGGTCCCTGGTCAGGAAGCTAGACCCCACAGGCTGCATCGAAGAGTTTGAATGCTGCACTTCAACTCGGAATTCCCATGCCACAACTAAGATCTGGCGCAGACAAATAAATAATAAAGTAATTAATTATCTCAGTTTACAGTCAGGTTAAGAACAAGAGTGGGCTTCCCTGGTGACTCAGTGGTAAAGAATCCGCCTGCCAGTGCAGGAGACACAGGTTTGATCCCTGACCCAGGAGGATCCCACATGCTGCAGAGCATCTAAACCCATGCACTTCCACTACTGAGGCTGTGCTCTAGAGCCCGGGGACCGCAACTACTGCAGCCCGCACCGCGGAGCCTGTGCTCCACGTCAGACAGCAGCCCCGGCGCCACAGCCGGAGAAGAGAGCTCCCAGCAGCCAAGACCCCACGCCGCCAGAGACAAATGAGAAACAGAGAGGGGCAAGGGCAGTAAGCACTCGAAGCTTATCACTGCCTTACCACTGGTCTGCGTTTTCCATTACCTGTCGTCTGTAATCTGCTTTTTTGTGGCCAGACTGTGTGGCATGTGGACCTTAGTTCCCTGACCAGGCATTGGACTGGACCCTGGCAGTGAATGCACGAGTCCTAACCACTGGACCACCAGGGAAGTCCCTACTATCTATACTCTTGAAGTTGCTTCCATTCCCTCTATCCGTGTGATGGAAATACCATGTAAGGGTGTGCTACTGCCTCTCACCCCAACTCTTTATCTTCTGTGGTACCACATTGGTAGCTTGTAATTGGCTGTACTGGGAAGCATTTACACCACAGAAATCCGCAAACACAAATCAGGGCTATTTTTTTTTCCTGAACAGCCAGTTATTAAACTTTCATCAGCACACTGCTCCATCTCTGCCATCCAACTGAGATCCTGAAAGGCAGTCAGACATCTAATGACACAGTGAGCAGTTCAGACTTTTCCCGAGCTCATTAGCTCTGCGTGAGAATTCATGGGTCACACGGTCACTCTTACCCCTTCCACTCACTCCGGATTTGTCAGTGCTTTCTCAAAACCACGTTCACAACCCCCGTCATTGCCCCCTAGCCCTCACCCACCCACAGAAGCAGTTTCCAACCAGAAGACCCAGGGTCTGGCCGGGACTCAGGTGCATTCGCTTCCAGTCTCAGAATGGGCTGTGGTCCGCTGTGGGTGTGGGGCCAGGTGGGCCCTGACCTCTCAGGCCCCTGCCTCCCGCAGTGAACAAGTGGAAGAAGCTGTACTCAATCCCCCAACTGGCCATCCCCACCTGCATCGGTTTCGGCATTCACCAGGACAAGTACAGGTGAGCCACTTCACTTGGCACTCGCTTTGCTGGCTGCTTCCTGTCTCTCTGTCTCATGCCAAGGCATGGCTGGGACCCTGGAGCTACTGGCCAGTTAGTCGCTTCCTTCCTCCCGCCAGCTTTGAGCCAGACCAATCCCCCACCCATCCAACCCTTCATCTCACCCTGGACTGGGACCTGGTAGTCCCCAGCCACAGTCCCTCCTTGGCGAGCTATACTCTGTCCCCGCCTGGTCCTCTCTCCCACCTCCTGGGACACCCGTGTCTTCCAGGTTCTTGGTGTTTCCCATCCTGGGGAGGAGCCTTCAGTCGATCCTGGATGACTTCCCGAAGCACGTGATGTCGGTGAGGTCTGTGTTCCAGATGGCCTGCCGGCTGGTAGGTACCAAAGGGTCTCAGGCTCCCATCCAGGGCGTGGTGCCCCGGGTCCTGGTTTATCAGTCTGTTTGCTCTTCCACACCTTCAGCCCGCATCTCCCTCCTCTGGGCACTGGGGCAAGCAGAGTGACTGGCACAGCTGAACCCCAGACCATTAGAACCAGAGCGATAAGTATTGCCAAGAGGGATGTTCAGGAGGCTGTGGGAGTTGGAGGAAGGGTCCCAGCCTAAATTGAAGGGTTTGGTTGTGCTTCCTGGTGGAGTTTATTTCTAAGCCAAGAGTTGGGAATAACAAGGTGCTGGGTAGAGTGGGAGTGGAAATGCATGGCGAGAGCGTTCCAGCCCAAGGAAGTAGCTTAGCAAAGGCTCGTGTAGGGGAGAGCGCACAGGACATCTGTCATTCGTTTCTTCCTCCATCCATCCTTCCATGAAATATTTATCCTGTCCCTGCTGAGTGTCAGACACCGTCCCAGGGCCTGGGAGTGTTGTGCAGGGCAGCACAGACATGGTTTCTACGTCTAGTGGGAGAGGATGAGTTTAAGCCACAGTTGCACCAGTAGGGAACAGTGCTCTGGATAGAAGTGTCCCCATGCTGTCACGGAGAAGAAGAAGACCTAACTTAAACTGCTGGATGGGGGGCTTCCCTGGGGGTCCAGTGGCTAAGGCTCCTCCCTCCCAACGCAGGGGGGCCCCCCCGGCTTCAATCCCTGCTCCAGGAACTACATCCCACATATTGCAACTAAGAGTTCGCACGCCACAACTGAAGACCCCGCATGCGACAACGAAGATCCCATTTGCCACACGTGAGACCTGGCACAGCCAAATACACACACAGTGACTTCCCTGGCAGCACAGTGGCTAAGAATCCGTCTGCCAGTGCAGGGGACACGAGTTCAGTCCTGGTCCAGGAAGATCCCAGATGCCATGCAGGGTAACTAAGCCCGCGCACTGCAGCTACTGAACCCACACTTTAGAGCCTGTGCTCCGCAACAAGAGAAGCTACCGCAGTAAGAAGCCTGGGCACTGCAGCAAAGAGTAGCCCTCGCCTGCCACAAGTAGAGAAAGCCCTCACACAGCAGTGAAGACCCAGGGCAGTCAAAGATAAATAAAAATAAATGAAAAATATAAATAGCTGGCGGGATGGGTCCCAAAGGTATGACACACAGTGTTTGCTGTGTGATGTGTCAAGGGTGAAAGGCAGGAGCTGCGGTTAGTGTGCAGGCTCAGCAGTGACCAGAGGACCCAGGGCCTTGGACCCCAAGCTGGGGGGCGGGGACTTCTGTCCCAAGGGCACCGGGAACCCACGAAAGGACTGAGGACAGGGGAGGGGCAGCATCAGCTCTGGGTGTAGAAGGACCCCGTGGGCCACGTGGGGACGGCTGGGGAGGGTGCGGTGGAGGCTGAGTGAGGCAGACGCGAGAGAGGAGCTGGGCTGTGGGGACGGAGTGTCTGTGGAAGCAGCAGAATGGGGTGGGCAGTTAAGCCTTGGAGTCAAGGGGGTTGCAGTCAAGATACGGCAAGCACCTGAGGGTTCAATATATGCAGTTGTAGCTCAGTGGAAAAGTCAGGGCTAGAAGTAAAAATACAAAGTGCTCAGCTTAATGTATTTCTGCTGCTTTGGACAAATGAGAAAACCTCTTTGGTATTCATGAGTGTTGGTTTGTTTTTTCTTTTTTTTTCGCAAGGGTCAATAAGAAACCAATGTTTTCCCCTCCAGGATTTCGATCAACTAAGAAATAATGGAATGGCCAAAAAGTTCATTTGGGTTTTCCTGTACCAGCTTGAGGACAAACAAACTTTTGGCCAACCCAGTAGATACAAGAGATTGATGGAAAATAAAATATCAGCTTTAATACTGAATTTCTCAAAGCCCTAATGTCTTCTAAGACATTCTTAGGTGTGCTGTCAGGGTGGGCATCCAAATGCTTCACTCAGAATTAGGCTCAATTCAACACCGGGGCTTCCCAGGTGGCTCAGCGGGTATAGGGTCTGCCTGCCAGCGCAGGAGACTCAGGAGACACGGGTTCGATCTCTGGTTGGGAAGATCCCCTGAAGGAGGACATGGCAACCCACTCCAGTATTCTTGCCTGGAGAATCCCATGGACAGAGGAGGCTACAGTCCATGGGGTGGGAAAGAGTTGGGAATGACTGGAGCAACTGAGCACACACACAGGGAATCTACCAGTGTTACCACCCCCATGACAAGCAGGATCATGTGACCCCAGGCCCAACAGTGGGGTTTCCTTCCAGGGCTTTACATCAGAGCCTCTTTGTGTTATCAGCACTTCTCACAGAAACACTTGCTTTCCTCCCCTAGCTAGATGCCCTGGAGTTCCTCCATGAGAATGAGTACGTTCATGGCAACATGACCGCTGAGAATGTCTTTGTGAATCCAGAGAACCTGTGCCAGGTAACTGCCAGATCCTCCCCCTCCCTGGGGGCTCTCTGGGCTCCCGGTCTCACCTGTCTTAAAACCTGCGTTTATTTCACAATGCTTATTGCAGACAAAGAATTGCTATCCATCATGTATAAAGTGCTTCTTCAAATAAATGAGAGATAAGCCACTTAGTAGAAAAATGAACAAAGGATAGGAAAAGCAGTTAATAGAAAAAGAAATCCACAGGTCAGTTAAATGTATGAAAAAATTCTCAACCTCCCGCAATTATTATTCTAGTAATCATGGAAATTAAACTTAAAATACACTACTACTTTTACCTTTTGGGTGGACAAAATTAAAAAGAAAAATAATATCTCTTGCTGATAAGGATGTGAGGAAACAGGAATTCTTTACTTATTATAAGTGTACTTGGGCAAACTTTTTGGAAGATAATTTCTTACAGCAGTCAAAATTTTAAATATATATGGATTTTTGTTTTGCTTTTTGCCGAAGGATTCACATTTATTGGTTCAAATACAGTACTTAACATTTGCTAAGCATGCATTTCACACTAATTGGTCACCATTTCCACAGGTAGTCAGTGCCCAGAAGAGGGCCCCTCCACTGCCAGTTGTCAGGGTGGGAGGTAGCAGCGGACCTGGGTAGCAGAGCCCACCAACTGTCATTTGGTTGTGCAAGATTGATGGAATTAACTGCATAAGCTTTTTGATCTACCGGTTCCTCTGTGAGGAATTTATCCATTCCATATATTCAAAGATATATTACAGGGGCTTCCCTGGTGGTCCAGTGGTTAAGAATCCACCTTCCAATGCAGGGACACAGTTTCAGTCCCTGGTCAGGGAGTGGAGATCACACATGCCTCAGGACAACTGAGCCCATGCACCCCAACTAGAGAGAAGCCCAAAATGAAAGATCCCTCATGCTGCGATGAGGATGCGAGTGCCACAACTAAGACCCGATGCAGCCAAAAATAAGAGGAAAAAAAAAGATACACGTACAAAGTGTTCCTGACAACACTGATTCTGACAGTAAAATGGGAAAACCTTAATATATACTCCTGATAGCATGTTGATTAGTATTTAAAGTAAATCATAATTACTCTTTCTAATGACTAAAACCAAATTTAACATACCTTAAGCAAAAAAAAAAAAAAGGGGGGGAGGTGTAGTTTAAAAAAAGGGAGGTACAATTTATTGCTCCTTGAAGTGGAAAAATCCAGGACTTCACTGGCTTCAGGCATGGCTGAGTCTAAAAATTCAGACCCTGTCATTAGGAAACTGGATCTTCCGACTCTGGGCTCTTCTTGTGTTTGCATTGCTCATTATCAGGCAGTCCTTCTTTGCTATGGTGACAAAATAACCACCAGCAAATGAGGCTTAAATTCCCTCCATTTAGCAACCCCAGTGGAGATGGATTGGGTGAGCCCCACCTCAATCACTTGGACTGAGAGTTAGAGAGGGGTGGTCTCAGAGAAAAATCCTAGAACCATATTAGGCAAAACTAGGACTTATCTATTAGTCCAGTGGTTAAGACTCTGAGCTTCCAATACAGGGATCATGGGTTCGATCCCAGGTCAGAGAACTGAGATCCCACATAGCAGGAGGCCAAAAAGGAAAACAGGAAACAGAACCAACAGAATGAGTATGTGTGTATCTGTGTGTGTATATGTATGTATATATACAGAGAGAGAGAGAGAGACTATAAGAATTTGACTCAAATTCAAAAAGCTCAGAGTCCCTAGATCTGCAGTTGGCAAGCTGGAGAACAGAAAAGCTAATGGTGTGCTTCTAGTCAGAGTCCAAAGGCCTGAAAAAACCTGTGTGTGTTCCAGTCTGAAAGCTGGCAGACTCAAGACCTGAGAAGAGTTGGTATATCTGTTGAAACCCAAAGGCAGGAAAATCTGATGTTCAGCTCAAGCGGACAGGCAAGGGGCATTCCCTGTCACTGAAGCCTTTGTGTTCTGTTCTTCAACTGATGAGATGAGGCCCACACGCTAGAGAGGGCAGTCTACCATCCATTCCAGTCACACCCTCACAGACATACTCAGAATAACCTTTGGAGACACGTCTAGGCACCGTGTGGCCCAGTCAGGTTGACACATAAAAATAACCATCACAAACTGTGACCAGAAGACTGTAGGTCTCGCATGGACAAAGCCAACAGCTGTCCCCTCTCCATTCAGCAGAATAAGAGTTGGCCATTAGAAAGCCGATGTGGCTAACTCTGTGTGTCTGGTGGCTAAGCACTTTGTGTTTTAAACTCTGTTAAGCCTCCTCACAGCCCTGCAAGGTGAGGACTACGATTATCTTCATTTGACCAATAGAGAAATCAAAGCACAGAGAGTTTCCTAATTTCCCCAGAGTTGCACGGGTATTAATGGGCCAAGCTGGCACTGGAATCTGGTCTGTCTGGCTCTGCAGGTAATACACTGTTAAAGTGCAGAAAGCTGTGTGCCCAACAGGAGGTACAGTGTGATCCCTCTGTGGAACATTAGAGCGTCCTCCTTAGCCACATGCATTTGCTGATTATTTAAAGAAAACGAACATATGAGAAGCTATCAGTGGTTACTTCTGGGAACTGAGACTGAGCAGTGATGGGAATGACTGGTTTGGGTTCTTTCCATATCCTCCTGTACTGTTTGGCATTGGGTTGTTTCAAACTGCACCCGCAATTGAAATCTCTGACTCTAGAATACGGATTCCTAATCTTCGTACTGTATGGCTTCTCCCCACGTGCACACAGGTGACCCTGGCAGGCTACGGCTTCGCCTTCCGCTATTCGCCAGGTGGCAGACACGTGGCCTACACCGAAGGCAGCAGGAGCCCACATGAGGGGGACCTTGAGTTCATTAGCATGGACCTGCACAAGGGATGCGGTAAGAGGCCAGAGAAGGGATTCAGGAGCTTGGAGACATGCTTCTCAGACAAGGACATATCCTGGTTGTCACAGCTGTGGATAGCAGGTGGCCAAATGCAGGAGTCACGCTAAAGCAGGGAGCCATGGTAGGGGTCAGAACCATGGACAGCATCCCTGCACATCAGGGCGTTGTGGGGCAACACTGAGGCCAGTGAGCAGTGGACTGCTAGGAAGCCCTGCGGGTCCACTGGTTCACGTTCCGGATCTGTGTGGACTTAGAATGCGAGAGGTGCCCTGAAGTCATCCAGGAGGGGCTGCTGAATATGCAGTTGTAAACCATTGACTATCTATCTCCTCAGCACGCCAGCGAGGTCTAGACAGACCCAGATGTCAGCGGTATTTCAGAAGCTGTCAGTTGAAGCCCAGAGACAGGAGTGAGATTATTCCAGGAAAGGGCATGGGGAGGGAAGAGCACACTTTGAGGAGACGCCTTGAGGAGGTCTTGGCCTCTCTTGCACAAACCCCTTGAAACCGTGGCCATCCAAGTCCCTGCCCACATCCTCCCATTATGCTAAGCCCCCCAGGGAAGGGATGGTGCATGTGCCCCCAGCACCAGGTGGCAGAGGGTCTGACACAGTCAGCTCGCAGTGTTTGTTGAATGCTTATGTGAAGTGTTATCTAAATCATGTGATTCAGGAAGTGTAAGAAAACCAAACCCTGCTGTCTGCTTTGTCCTTCCCTACCATGTGAGGCTGAGTTCAGTGGCCATCCTTCTAGGCACCTTGATGCCTTATTACATCTTTCCACTGGACTGTCAAGGACTGTCAAGGGCTGGGACCTAACCAAACTCTTGTCTGGAATTTAAGAAAATGGGAAGGCCTTCCCTGGTTGTCCAGCGGCAAAGACTCTGTGCTGCCAATGCAGGGGCCCCAGTTTCCATCCCTGGTCAGGGAACTAGATCCCACATGCTGCAACTAAAGAATTCACATGCTGCAATGAAGATCGAAGATCCCACATGCCACAGCTAAGACCCAGGGAGGCTAAATAAATACATATTAAAAAAGAATGTGGGAAGGGGCTCGTCACCCAAGGCGCTGAGGATTCACGGAACAAATAGGTTCATGAATGAAAGACAGGTAGGTGAGGGAGTGAGCTAGTGGAACCAGGGATGAAAAGATGACCAAGGGAGTGAATGAGTGATTGACTCATGAAAGAGTGGGAGAAGACAAGTGTAAAGTGGATGATCAGTTGAAAGCCAGTATATTTGGGTGGTTGTGTGAGTGAGCACGTGCTTGAGTTGGTGAGAGAAACGATGAGGGCAGGCGCGTCAGAACGTCTGCCTGAGTGGCCACCTCCTTCCCTCCCTCCCCAGGGCCCTCCCGCCGCAGTGACCTCCAGACCCTGGGCTACTGTTTGCTGAAGTGGCTCTATGGGACCCTGCCATGGACAAACAGCCTTCCCAACACCGAGGAGATCATGAAGCTGAAACAGAAGTGAGTCTAGGGGTCAGCAGAGTCCTGTACCCCTGCAGGTGGGGCAGAAGCTCAGAACCCAAGAGGGAACAGCAAAGAGGGGGAGGCAGCCTCTGGCCTCTGCGGTTCTCAGGCAGGTGTTCTCCATCCATTCCAGCGGACCAGAGTGTGGGCTCTGGAGCCACACTGCCTGGGGTCAGACTCCGGCCCCACCACTGCAGGGTGTTGGGTGGGCAACTTAACCTCCACAAGCGTCAGTGTCCTCCATGAGCTGGGATCCTATTAGCGCCCACCTCAGGGTGGAAGGATTTGAAGGAGTTGGGTGCACAGCACTCAGCACAGAGTCTGGCCTGTAGAAAATGCTCCCCGTGTGCAGGACACCATGATTCATTCACTCCCACAGGGATACACAGGCAACCTGAGCAGTTAGGCCTGGGCTTTGCCTCAGTATCTGGCAACACTGGCCTCTGGTGTCCACACTTCCCTCTCTTCTGCGTGTGAAACCACCAGATCTTTCTAGTTCTGTTTTAGACGTTCGGCACCAAGGACAGCGGGATAAAACCGGAAGTGTTGGCTGGTGTGGTTCAGCACCAAGGACAGAGTGCAGTGGGGGTACGGGGGTGCTGGTGGGTGTGCGGTTCAGCACCAAGGACAGAGGGGCTGTTGGCTGTAAGGGAGGTGCTGCTGAGTGTGTGGACAGTAGACAACTAGACTCAGGGCAGCTCTGCAGGTGCAGAGCTCGGGATTCGAGCTCTGGTGTAGGCTTGGGGCAGGAGAGTTACCCCAAGAGGAGCCATTCAGGAGATGGTTGGGTATCACATCTGAAGTGCAGACTTGAAGTTCAAACGGAGACTCCAGACTTCAACAGTGTCTCAGGAGCTGTCCGCAGAAGCCCTGGGAGAGTGGAAAGAGAGAAAACTCTCCAGTGAACAGCATCGAGTCTGTCTGTCTTCTCAGTTCCGAGCATGCTGTGTCGATGGTTCATGTTGAGCCTCTCATTTTGCCCCCTCTATTATCTCCCATCTTCCTTTACTCAACCACAGATACACACTCACACATACTGAATATGTATGTGTCCTACTGATATGCTTGCTTAAATGTACCTGTATCCTTAAAACTGCATGACATTCATGGCACTGTATCTGACTTGCATAAATGTTACTCTGCTTCGAATCTCACCCGTTTCTGGCTTTCTTCACTCAACACTTCCAGTTTAACCCCATAGTTACATGTGCGTCGAGTTTACTGCTTCTGACTATTGCTTTTAAATAAGGTATAGGCACATCTGTGTCCTTAAACAACATTTTTTCCCTTAAACATGCGATGAGTGCGTTTGACTTGCATAAATGGTCTTTTGCTCTAAATCTCATTCTCCTTTCGCCTAATGCTTTATTTCTCTAACTTTTTACATTGCTAAAGAAGCTCAGTGCTTCTCCTCAAGTAATTTTAGATGTAGCTTTGTCCTTGAAAAAATACGTTGTGTTTTATTTATGCCTGTATGTGTGTGTTCCGTTGGCGTAAGTGGTGCCCCGCCCCAGAGCTCATCCTCCATCACGTTTCAGCTTATTCGTCACTCCCCAGGGAGCCCTTCCCTCACCCCCACCACATCGGGTCTCCTGCTTGTTCGTTTCCAAGGAAGGGACACCTGTCACTTTGGCCTGCCTGTAACCTGTTCACAGCTAACATTGCTGTATGCTTTTCTGCCCCGGGCAGTGCGCCCACCACTTCCCTGTGTCAGCTCTGAGGCAAGTGCTCTCCTGATCTGAAGCACGGAGGTCTTAGGTGATCGGCCTGGGTCACACAGCTGATGAGAGGTGCTCCCAGGCCATTTGACTCCAGAGGCGGCCCTTTCACCTGGAAGCTGGTACCTCCCAAGTGTGAGAGGCTCATCGCAGGGGATCGGTGGCGTTTGGATACGGCCACCCTCCACTCACCAGATACTCACTGAGCACTTCCCTGCACTAGGCTCTTCTAGGGCCTGGGGATACAGAATAGCTGACAGACACCCCTGCCCTCAAGGAACACATTCTAATGGGAGAGAAGACGCACAGATAGTGAAACACAAAGCATGTCAGAGGGCAGGGCAGTCAGCTCAGAGCCCTGGGCATCCACCAGTGGCACTGGCAGGGTGTGGGCATGCCTGATCTTTTTGATTTAAAGGCCAGGGCAGGTCTCGTGGCAATGGTGACAGATGAATCGACTCTAGAAGGTAAGTGAGGAGGCCCCACCTGGGTGCTAATATGCCCTAACATCCCTGCAGAAGGGGGAAAGAGAAATAGAGAGCAGCCCTCAGCAGCCAGGCTTCCGCAGACACCCTCTGCATCGGAAGGCAGCCTCAGTACCTGCCATAACACAAGCCCATTGCCCTGTTTTCTTCTTTGCTTTTTGCACTTATTTTCTACTTTTCCAGTAATTTTGTGTTTTTTGCAATGAAGCCAGGTGAAAACAGCGGGTCTCAGGATTAGTGACACAGGTAGTCGGAGGACACGGCCCAATCACTAACGTGTTGAGTGTGGCTGAAGTCTGTGAACTGCTCCTTGACGCACTCTGCTGTGTGAGCGATGAGACTAAGCTGCTCTTACGAGGAGACCCTGAGAGAATAAGTAACAGTTCCTCCCAGAGCCCCAGATCCCAACCACAGCCACAGAGGGAGGGCCAGGAACATGAAGATGCTCCTCAGGGAAATGTCAGTGGTGATGCGGGACTCATTCTAGACCCCGCAGCCCAGCCTGTCAGCTGACCTAAGGGCCCACAAGGGGGCATGTTGTGATAGGCACATTTTCTTCCGTGGTGGCTCAGATGGTAAAGAATCCACCTGGAACTCAGGAGACTTAAGTTTGATCCCTGGGTCAGGAAGATCCCCTGGAGGAGGGAATGGCAACCCACTCCAATACTCTTGCCTGGTGAATTCCATGGACAGAGGAGCCTGGCAGGCTACAGTCCATGGGGTCTCAAACAGTCAGACACGACTGAGCAACTAACACGTTCAACTGTCCTCTCTGATGTTACTGGTGTATGTGGCTTTTTTCCCATTCACTCAGCAAATTGTATTCTTTTTTTTTTTTTGTAAATTCTAGTTCATGACAGAATGAAGGAATAACAAACAAAGATGAGAGGCAGTCTGATTCCCCAAGGCTTTCTGGCATGCAAGGCCCCCAGCTAGGAAAGCACAGGCTCCACCTGGAGTTGGTCTCTGCTCTTAAGCCTGCAGCTGGGCAGAGAAGTCCCACAGATACTGATGGTGAGAGCCTGTGTGGGAGAAGTGCTCACACAGTTGACGCTGTCCTGAGGCAGGCACAGCCCTTTCATGCCATCACTCTGTTGCTCAATCATTTGCCTCACATATCCCGAGAGACACGCATCAGACCCGGTCCTTGTACACGTATGACAGTTGCTATAAGACCTCAGGAGGGACCCATTTCCAGGGGAAGCTTCCACGGGTCGGGCCCTCGAGCCACGTCCAGAAGGGAGAGTGGCCACTTACTGGGGATCAAGGTGGGGAAAGGCAGCCAAGGGCAGAGGAGCAGTAGGTGCAGAGGCCTGGAGCTGTGCGTGGACGCCTGACCTGGTTGGGGGACTAGCAGGAGTCTGGTGTGACTGGAGCATGATGGAAGGGAGAAAGTCAAGGAGACAAGGCCACAGGGGCTGGGGGCTTTGGTGCCAGAGGTTTCCCCCGAACCAGGGCACTGGGAAACCCTGGGACGGCTGTGAGCAGGGAGGGGCAGGGTCCACTCTGGGCACAGACAGATTCGCTGGGGCTTTGTGGGGGGTGGTGAATGGAAAGCTGGGGAGGAGGCCGGGGTCCAGGGAGAAAGTGAGGCCTGAGCTGGGCCCAGAGCCATGGGAGGGGTGGAACAGAAAGGGTTGGGGAGCAAGAGGGTGGGGCTTCTAGGGACTTCCGGGCTGTGAAGGAGGGGAAGGGGATGACAGCACCCCATGACTTGGTGGACAGTGGGGAGCCAACCCGGTGGTCTAGGCCAGTGATTCAGTTCTGTGTGTAGATACATGCATGTATATACTTTTTAGGATTCTTTTTTCAGGTAGTATATTACAAAATACTGAGCAGAGTTCCTTACGTTATACAGTAGATCCTTATTGGTTATCTATTTTATATGTACCAGCATATATAATTTCTGTTCGTTTCCAAGGCAAACCATTCAATATTACAGTAATCCAAGTCTATGCCCCAAACAGTAATGCTGAAGAAGCAGAAGTTGAACAGTTCTATGAAGACCTACAAGACCTTTTAGAAATAACACCCAAAAAAGATGTCCTTTTCATTATAGGGGACTGGAATGCAAAAGTAGGAAGTCAAGAAACGCCTGGAGTAACAGGCAAATATGGCCTTGGAGCACGAAATGAAGCAGGGCAAAGGCTAATAGAGTTTTGCCAAGAGAACGCACTGGTCATAGCAAACACCCTCTTCCAACAACACAAGAGAAGACTCTACATATGGACATCACCAGATGGTCAACACCAAAATCAGATTGATTATATTCTTTGCAGCCAAAGATGGAGAAGCTGTATACAGTTAGCAAAAACAAGACCAGGAGCTGACTGTGGCTCAGATCATGAACTCCTTATTGCCAAATTCAGACTTAAATTGAAGAAAGTAGGGAAAACCATTAGACCATTCAGATATGACCTAAATCAAATCCCTTATGATTATACAGTGGAAGTAAGAAATAGATTTAAGGGTCTAGATCTGATAGATAGAGTGCCTGATGAACTCTGGAAGGAGGTTCGTGACATTGTACAGGAGACAGGGACCAAGACCATCTCCATGGAAAAGAAATGCAAAAAAGCAAAATGGCTGTCTGAGGAGGCCTTACAAATAGCTGTGAAAAGAAGAGAGGCGAAAAGCAAGGGAGGAAAGGAAAGATATAAGCATCTGAATGCAGAGTTCCAAAGAATAGCAAGGAGAGATAAGAAAGCCTTCCTCAGCGATCAATACAAAGAAATAGAGGAAAACAACAGAATAGGAAAAACAGATCTTTTGAAGAAAATTAGAGATATCAAGGGAACATTTCATGCAAAGATGGGCTCGATAAAGGACAGAAATGGTATGGACCTAACAGAAGCAGAAGATATTAAGAGGAGGTGGCAAGAATACACAGAAGAACTGTACAAAAAAGATCTTCACGACGAAGATAATCACGAGGGCGTGATCACTCACCTGGAACCAGACATCTTGGAATGTGAAGTCAAGTGGGCCTTAGAGAGCATCACGACGAAGAAAGCTAGTGGAGGTGATGGAATTCCAATTGAGCTATTTCAAATCCTGAAAGATGATGCTGTGAAGTGCTGCACTCAATATGCCAGCAAATTTTGGAAAACTCAGCAATGGCCACAGGACTGGAAAAGGTCAGTCTTCATTCCATTCTCAAACTACCGCACAATTGCACTCATCTCACACGCTAGTAAAGTCATGCTCAAAATTCTCCAAGCTAGGCTTCAGCAATATGTGAATCATGAACTTCCAGATGTTCAAGCAGGTTTTAGAAAAGGCAGAGGCACCAGAGATCAAATTGCCAACATCTGCTGGATCATGGAGAAAGCAAGAGAGTTCCAGAAAAACATCTATTTCTGCTTCATTGACTATGCCAAAGCCTTTGACTGTGTGGATCACAATAAACTGTGGAAAATTCTGAAAGAGATGGGAATACCAAACCACCTGACCTGCCTGTTGAGAAACCTGTATGCAGGTCAGGAAGCAACAGTTAGAACTGGACATGGAACAACAGACTGGTTCCAAATAGGAAAAGGAGTACATCAAGGTGGTATATTGTCACCCTGCTTATTTAACTTATATGCAGAGTACATCATGAGGAACGCTGGGCTGGAAGAAGCACAAGCTGGAATCAAGATTGCCGGGAGAAATATCAATAACCTCAGATATGCAGATGACACCACCCTTATGGCAGAAAGTGAGGAGGAACTCAAAGGCCTCTTGATGAAAGTGAAAGAGGAGAGTGAAAAGGTTGGCTTGAAGCTCAACATTCAGAAAATGAAGATCATGGCATCTGGTCCCATCACTTCATGGGAAATAGATGGGGAAACAGAGGAAATAGTCTCAGACTTTATTTTGGGGGGCTCCAAAATCACTGCAGATGCTGATTGCAGTCATGAAATTAAAAGACGCTTACTCCTTGGAAGGAAAGTTATGACCAACCTAGATAGCATATTAAAAAGCAGAGACATTACTTTGTCAACAAACCTTTGTCAACAAAGGTCCATCTAGTCAAAGCTATGGTTTTTCCCGTGGTCATGTATGGATGTGAGAGTTGGACTGTGAAGAAAGCTGATCACCGAAGAATTGATGCTTTTGAACTGTGGTGCTGGAGAAGACTCTTGAGAGTCCCTTGGACTGCAAGGAGATCCAACCAGTCCATTCTAAAGGAGATCAATCCTGGGTGTTCATTGGAAGGACTGATGCTAAAGCTGAAACTGCAATACTTTGGCCACCTCATGTGACGAGTTGACTCACTGGAAAAGAGTCTGATGCTAGGAGGGATTGGGGGTAGGAGGAGACGGGGACGACGGAGAATGAGATGGCTGGATGGCATCACCGACTCGATGGACATGAGTTTGAGTGAACTCCGGGAGTTGGTGATGGACAGGGAGGCCTGGCATGCTGTGGTTCATGGGGTTGCAAAGAGTCGGACACGACTAAGCGACTGAACTGAACTGAGCATATATATGTTAATCCCAACCTCCTAATTTATCCCTACCCCCTAACTTTTCATTTTTCTTTCATGGTCCAAGAGGGGGGTGTGTGTGTGGCACCCAGGTGGTGCTAGTGGTAAAGAACCTGCATGCCAATGTAGGAGACTAAGAGACACGGGTTTGACCCCTGTGTGGGGAAGATCCCCTGGGGGAGGGCTTAGCAACCCACTCCAGGATTCTTGCCTGGAGAATCTCATGGACAGAGGAGCCTGGTGGGCTATGGTCCGAGGGGCCACAAAGAGTCGGACCCAACTGAAGCGACTGAGAATGCCTGCAGGCACACACACAGGCGAAACCAGGTGCTCTATTGATAAGTTGGTAAAAATGTTGCAGCTGGAAGCCTGCAAGTACTTAACGCTGTGCTTCCCCTAAACACCTCGTTCAGAATTCACTCATCCAGTGTCCACGGTGACTCTCTCAAGCAGTGGTCCCCAACCTTTCAGGCACCAGGGACTGGTTTTGTGGAGGACAGTTTTTCACTGACTGGTGGAGGGTGGGAGGATGGTTTCAGGATGATTCAGGCGCCTTACATTTATTGTACATTTTATTTCTATGATTACCACATCACCTCCACCTCGGATCATCAGGCATTAGGTCCCGAAGCTTGGGGACCCCTGTTCTAGATCACAACTAATGAGAATAAGGAAAACTAGGGCATGTCTACCAGACATACTGTTTCAAAAGGTGACTGTCCTTCTCTGAAAGGCCTTTCATGCGTGCCTCTGTCCCGTCAGGTTTCTTGACAACCCGGAGGGCCTCGTGGGACAGTGCAGTCGCTGGATCACCCCCTCAGGTATGTCCCAAGGGAGGGAGCAGGCAGGGGCTGTGGAGGGACCAGGACTCGGGCCCATCCCGGGGATGCCTGTCCTCACACCCCTCTATTTCCCTCGAGTTTTCCAAATCACATGTGTATCTGTGCCCCTCGTAGAAACAAAAATCTTCCCCCCTCCAAATTCAAAGTGTGTCTGAACAGTAACAACAGCGGCGCACACGCACACATGTAACCACATACACATAATGTGTGGGGTTTTTTAACATAATCATATCACCTATATTTGTCTCTGACTTACTTTTTCATCTAAGAAGATTCCTTGGAGATTTTCTGTGTCAATGCTTGTAGAATTTTATGGATATTTTTTAAATTGTGTAAAATACACTTAACGTCAGCTGAAACTGCAGTTGTAACTCATTAGTCAGTCATGAAATCCATTTAATGGGGATTTTAAAAGTGAAGAAGACAGGGACTTCCCTGGTGGTCCAGTAGTTAAGACTCTGGGCTCCCAGTGCAGAGGATCTGGGTCTGATCCCTGGTCAGAGAACTGGATCCCACATGCTGCAACTAAAGATTCTGCGTGCCGCAGCGAAGATCAAAGATCCCATGTGCCACAACTGTAGGACCCCTTGCAGCCAAATACATACATATATATACATATATATATATATATAAACCACACATGGTCAGATCCCATTTTCATTATTAAAAGATCTCATCAGAGAAGAAAATATGAGAAGAAAGCATTGCAGAGGATGTCCAGCGAATGTTAACAGCAATTCTCTCAGGAATGGAGGGTCAGGTGGTTTTTTTTAAAAAATCAAAGGACTTCCCTGGTGGTCCAGTAGTTAAGAATCCACCTGCCAGTGCAGGAGACATGGGTTGGATCCCTGAGCTGAGAAGATTCCACATGCCAAGGGGCAACTAAGCCCATGTGCCACAACTACTGAGCCTGCGTTTTAGAGCCTGGGAGCTCCAGCTGCTGAGCTCACTTACCCTAGAGCTTGTGCTCTGCAGCAAGAGGAGCCACTGCAGTGAGACGGCCAGGCGCCACAACTCGAGAGCAGGCTCCCACTTGCCCGAGTACAGCAAAGGAGACCCAACACAGCCAAAAATAAACAGATAAGCAAAACTTAAAAGACAGAAAAAGTATGAATGCCTTGCCGAAGCTCAGAAATGCTTAATGAGATACTAGCTTCAGTGATACATATTTATAGTCATATATATATGTGAGTAACGGGTTATAATTAGAAATACATATTTCATATGACAAAATTCCTTTCTAATTATACATCTGTTTCTGTTTTGTTTATAATTTCATTTGTACCTTTTGAGAAAACATCAAAAGAACATCCTTTCGTGACATAAGAAACCTGCGCGATTCAAGCTGCAGTGCCCACCAGTGAAGCAGTCTTGGTGCATAGTCACGCGCATTGGCTTCCCGGCCTCCCTTCTTGGGCCTTTTGTGGGGGAACAGCAGAGTTTGGTCCTCCCCTCACAGGTTCCCCGCATTCTGAGCCAAAAATATTTACTCTCCAGCACTTCACAGTAAAAACTTTTTGGCCCCATTTTAGAGATACGTACAGAATCGTTAGAGATAATATAATCAGCTGGGATTTGCTTTAAAACAGTACAGGAGGGGGAAGCAGTAGGGGTTTTGATGAAACAAGGTTGGCGTGAGTTTATAGCTGATGATAAATCCGTGCACCTCAGATTAGGACTTGACCCCACAGTCTTTTAATTGGAATCACTCACCTGATGCCTGATCTTACCAAGGCTCAGATTCTTTTTGTCTCAGCTCAGAAGGAATTCAGCAAGAGGCAAAATGATAGGCACAGTGTAGATTTATTAATATAGGATGCTTATGAGAGGTGCAAGCCAGCAGGGGCTCTGTCCCAGAATTAAGCGGGCTGTGTGTATGCCTGCTCAGTTGTGTCCAACTCTTTGCGACCCCAAGAACTGTAGCCCACCAGGCTCCTCTGTCCATGGGGTTTCTCAAGCAGGAGTCCTGGAGTGCGTTGCCATTTCCTCCTCCAGGGGATCTTCCTAACCCAGGGATCGAACTCACATCTCCTGTGCCTCCTGCGTTGGCAGGCGGATTTTTTTAACCACTGCGCCACCGGGAAGCCCCAGTACCTATCTTGAGGCGGCATTAACTTACAGTGGTCTCCAAAAGTTGCCTAGGTTTCCTCTCTATCTATAGTTCCCTACTGGGGCTTCTACAACGTCCTGAGTAACTATCTGTCTTGCTATAGTTGAGCCCAGGGTAGGCCAGCTGAGAGCCAGGCAACAGATAGGAAGAAGCTGGAAGAAAATGCGAGGAACTACAGACACGCTTTGTTCAGCAGCAGCAAGGCAGACAGGCTTTATTCTTCTCTAATGGTTGACGTCATCCCACTGCGCGGCAAGGGCTTTTCAGGTGGTGCTTCTATAGGCATGATTCTCCTGCGCAGTGCTATAAACGATCTCAGCTGTTTAGCAGCTGATAAGCACGCAGAGTTACTGTTTATAGAATGTGGACCAGAGCAAGAGGACCGTGGGACGGCAGTGTGAGGGAGCCCAGCAAGAGAACCTGACCACCGCTGTCTTGACTGGCTGTTGTTTCCCTACACTGTCCTATTCTATCCCTATCAGTGATGTTAGGCGACAGGCACGCTGCTGCTCTTGGTACCACTTTCCCGGTGCTTATGTTTAATGTTTAAAAAAACCTAAAATCTAAGTGGCTGCAGCAGTGCCGGGCACAGAGGAAGCACTGAGCAAAGGAGCACCGTGGCTGAGGCCCTCTGGGCACAGCCCCCGGGCTCAGCCTCCCACATGAGACCCTCTGGGCACAGCCCCCCAGGCTCAGCCTCCCCCGTGTCTTGGCCGCAGAGACCCTGCAGCAGTACCTGAAGGTGGTGATGGCCCTCCAGTACGAGGAGAAGCCGCCCTACTCCACACTGAGGAACGATCTGGAAGCCCTGCTGCAGGACCTGCAGGCATCCGCCTATGACCCCTTGGACCTCCAGATGGCACCCTAGGTGGGTTCCAGCAGGAAGAACCAGGGGGGTCTCAACCCTGTCCCTGGCTCCCACCGCTGTCTCCACTGATGCCCTTTGATGTTTTTATGCCCAGTGCCTGGGCGCAGAGCGCTCCAGAAATGCCAGGTGGTTTGTTTGTTCAGGAACCTAGCACACTCTCCAAAAATGAAGGCATGACCTCCTCCACCCAGCTCGCCCCCCCCCCAGTCTCTGTCCCCACCCCCACAGCTATCTGAGGGACCTCTGGCTCCTCCCACATCCCTCTCTCCCTGCCCCTCCACCCTGTCCCTCCGGGCAGTCGCTAAGTTCCTTCTAGTCCACCTCCTCCAGGGCTCTGCCTCTGTCCTCTGTCCGGGATGCCCTGGAACATGGCCACTTGTCACAGTCACCTGCTGGCGATGAGCTCCGTGAGGACCAGGTGGAGTCTGTCTCTGCATCTCTGTGTTCCCCGCTCACGTCACTGGCCTGGCTCACAGATGCTCCACCCACATTTACCGCGTGGGCCATCCAGCCTTCCCGTCGATGCTGGCCTGTCTGACAGTCCCTCCCCGTCCAGCCCATACCATGGAAATGTAAAAGCAAACCTAACGGCCCCTTTCAGGACCATAGTTTCCGGTCTGCTCAGTCTCCGAGGGCCACTCACTCAGCAGCAGGTTTGCCCCTCGGTTAGGAAGTTAGTGAGGAGATGCTCCTTAAGGAGCCCGCGGACCGTGGAGTAACTTGCAGATCCTCTTGCCTCTGCCTTGGCCCGACTGCCCGTCCTCCCCTGATTCCAGCCCTGGCAGAGATCAGTCCCACCTCAGGACCTCGGCATGCAGCACCCCCACGGCCTGTGACCACTGTCCCCTTTCTTTTGCCATGACCGGCTGCTTCTTGTCACCGCCCATCAGATCCCGAGGCCTCCGCAGATCGCCCCAGTGAGGTCCCTCCCCACCACCTCCCTTATCACGTCTCGTGCTTTCTGCACAGCCCTTGTGCCCCCGGGGAAGGCGTGTGTCTAGCCCGTCGTGTCTGCACGCCCCTCCTCCAGCCCATAAGC
Organism: Moschus berezovskii; assembly: GCF_049115385.1. Taxonomy (NCBI): domain Eukaryota; kingdom Metazoa; phylum Chordata; class Mammalia; order Artiodactyla; family Moschidae; genus Moschus; species Moschus berezovskii. The sequence goes on from NC_142481.1 coordinate 7,547,416, forward strand.
CCAGCAAAGCCTTTTGGCCCTCTTGTTGGTGGCGGTGTTGCCCAGCCCTCGAAAGCATCGATGGAAAGCTGCTGTCACACAGTGGGGCTTACAGGGTACCCTTTGGATGAACGACACTGACAGCCATTTCTATTGTCTTCTAGAACTTTCAGCCTGGAGTTTGAAATAGAAAAAAAAAAAAGGAGCCATGTGACTCAAGGCCTGCTGTAGAATCACAGATAAGCTTCTCGAAAGATCCCTCAAATGTGCGTTCCTGCCGCTTCTTCAGGTGAAACTGCTCATCATCGGTCTAGATCAGCCTCAGGGAACCCGGAAGTTAGGCCCCAGATACTGTGAACTCCCTCCTTTCGACTGTCCCTCCCTTCAGCTGTTGTCTCCTGCCAGCCCCTGGGGTTTTGGGCGGAGAAGACCCCCGGTTCACAGACGGGAGTTGGGCTGGTCCCCTCAGTGGGGACGCTGCCACTGGCATCACTACTCTTTGACAATAAATTGTTTCATTGGAACTTGGAGAGTCGACTGTCTGCAAAAGAAGTTCCTTTTGGAAAAATTTAGCTCATTTTTCCCCCCATCCATTCATCTCTTCCACCTTTCATCTAACCATCCACTCTTTCTTTTTTTTTAATATTTATTTATTTGGTTGTGTCGGATCTTAGTTGCCGTGAGAGGGCTTAGTTGCCCCAGAGCATGTGGGATCTTAGTTCCCTGATCAGGGATTGAACCCACATCCCCTGCATTGGAAGGCAGATTCTTAACCACTGGACCACCAGGGAATTCCCTCCACTCTTCCGTATATCTATCCACATTTTCGAGCAGACACTCATCCATCATGCATCCATCTCTCTCTCCACGCACCCGTCCATGTGCTTGTCCATCCATCCCTCCATCCATTCACCCTTTCATCCGTCCACTCATTTACCGCGCATTCTCTCTTCCACTTACACTTCCTCTCTTCCACACATTCACCCTTCCTCTTATTCAGCAAACATTCAGCAGACATGTCTTGAGTTCATGCTGTACGACGCCAGTCGTGCTGCCCAGAGTATCCTGATGAACCAGACCTACGTGCCAGGGTCCTTGAGCTGATGGAGTCCACAGTCAAGCAGAAGGACACGACTCTGGGCTGTGATTGGCACTCTGAAGACAAAGCACGTGTTGTGATGGAGAATGAGGGTCCTCCAGACTGGAGGCCACCTCTGGGGGGAGCCTGGACACAGAGAGACCTGGGAGGAGGCCACAGGACAGAGAAAGAGAGAGCCTGGGGAGAGATTTCAAAGGCAGGCTGGCCAGCAGCATGTGGCAAATAATTAGGCTGGGAGGGATTGAGAATGAGGAGGAGCTTCAATTAAAAAGAAAAAGAAAAAAAATGGAGGAGGAGATAAATATGCCTCCTTGAATTTCGCTTTGGATATCTTAAATTATGCACCCTGCTTTGGGATGGGAAGAATCAGAGGCGGAAAGAATCAGAGGCTGGAAGCGGGGATAAACTGCTCAGAGAAGCCTTGATTCTCCCCCTTCTCTGGAGAGGAAAGAAGAATGAGCAGACTGATGACCATTTCCTGGCTGAAAGGAAGGATGTATAACCCTTTGCAGAAGGAGGTATTCCTCAGTGAGAGAGAAAACCCATCAGAAAATCTCCCACTGGCAGCCCCTCTGTGTCTGCGAGTCCACAAGAGAAGAGGGACGTCAGCCACCCTTGGGGATCCCAGATCTGGCAGGAGGAATGGTCACAGTCAACACCTGCCCCCCCACCCCACCACCCTCCTGCTCTCGGAGCACTTGGCCAAGGTCCAGCTACCCTCCCTACCCTGGTCCTCCCCTCCCTTCTCTGAGCAAGCCAAGCCAAGCCAGCAGGACCAGCGCTGTTCAGACAACGGGAGAATTCCACATCCAGGCAGAGCAGCAAGAGTGTGGACAGTGGACAGCCTCCCTCCCTGTCTCTGAAGCGGCCTTTATCTGTCTCCAGAGCCCAGGTTTTGACAGTTCATCCCAACTTCTGAAAGAGGAGGGTGTTGTTCTCAGCGTTAATGATCTTAGTTCTCGGAGCAGTGATCAAATCTGTATCCTCTGCGCTGGCAGGCAGATTCTTAACCAGTGGACCACCAGGGAAGTCCGGACACTATTTCTAAAGGTCATTGATCAAGAGATGCAACATAATCCTGAAAAATGGCAAGGCAAAATGAGCCAAGAAAGATGGAATTACGTCCTTCAACACCTCTAGTTTGTAGAGCAGTTACATCCTAAAGTTATTACCTTTATGCTAAAACATATTCCTATATTGGCTCATAATGCTACCGTTGGGCGTGTTCCCTCATGAATGGAAACAATGGAAAAAGTTAAATGGATGCTCAATGGGAAAAACATCAAAAGCAGTTGGCTGTGACTGTTGCAAAAACTATATTACAATGTAAACAGACACAGAATGGAACTGCAAGGAATTTTTAAGCAGATTCTGCCAAAAAAAGAAACTTTTTAAGAACCAAAATATCAAGGACACAGAATTAAAAAGAACCCTTGTCATTTATTTCAGATAATCAATGAATGATTTTTGTGTCTGAGAAAGTAGACAAGTTGGGTTTCCAGGAAGCAGGCTCAGAGAAAGACCAGTTTGCAGTGTGTTCCCAGGAAGTGCCCCAGGGGTAAGTCCCGGTGGAAGGGAAGGGAGGGGAGGGCTACATGGGGCCCAGGGATGTGATCCTGCCAAATGACAACCTTTGTTCAGCCTTGGGGGTGGGGGGAGGCACCTCTGGAGCTAGACAGCCCTTCAGAGTGATCCCTATTTGGCCCAGCATGCCAGACCCTTATCCCAGCAGCTTGCCCTGGGAAGAGGTTTGACCTTGGGTGCGATGCCTTCTGCACATTCCCCTCCCTGGGGCACTATACGTTCATCACTGCCTTGACGCCCCAGACAACCCTGTGAGTAGGCTTGTGGTGTCCATTTTACAGAGTGGGAGACTGAGAAGGGAGAAGGTGACTCGCTCAAACTCACACTTGTGTTTGGTGACGGGTCTGAAACGTGAGCCCAGTTCTGCCCATCACCCCACTAGTGGGACTCGAATACGCTAGTTGGTAGCCCGTGTGCATGGAAAGCTGTTCTCTCAGGCATTGTCCCTGATGTCTCTCTTCCCTTAGAAGCCCCGGGTCCCCCAGCCGCAGGTTGCAGAAGGTTGTGGGAGGCAGGGTCGTCATTTAAGGATCCTGACTTGTACATATTCCGTGGTGCTGGTGGCGGCCTAGTCCCGAGGCTCCCAGGGCCTCAGCTTGAGGAAATTGAGGGAGGCGTAATGAAGCTCCTGATCCTCCCCTGAGAGGGGGGCAGCCACCGCTGGGGTCAGGTGGGCCAGGGGGCTGCCTGGAGGACACTCACCCTGGTAACCCTGCGTGGAGAGGAAGAAGGGCGTCATATTACGATACCAGGGTCTGGGGACTTCCCTGCTGGGCCAGTGGCTAAGACTCCACCCACTCAGTGCAGGGGGCCCTGGTCAGGGCACTAAGATCCCACGAGCCACGACTAAACATCCCACACGCCCCACGGAAGATCAAAAGATCCACATGCCGAAACTGAGACCCGACGCAGCCACATAAAAATAAATAATTGAAAACTTTTAAGAAGGGATAAAGAGCTGGAAGAGAGCAAGAAGGGTCCGCAGTGAACCTGGAAACCAAACGCTCAGTGTGTTCATCTGTTCATTCCAGACACTGGCTGGGCCCCCATCGTTCATTCAGCGCCTGGCACTTGGTAACAGTTGCCGGTCTTCTAGATGCCTCGCAACAATCTCCTTGGGAGACACTGTTATCCTCACTTATCACGTGGAGATAAACGAGGGCTGTGGCAATAAAACTGGGCTTCCCTGGTGGCTCAGACGGTAAAGAATCTGCTTGCAATGAGGGAGACCTGGGTCTGATCCCTGGGTTGGGAAGATCCCCTGGAGGAAGGCATGGCAACCCACTCTAGTACTCTAGCCTGGAGAATCCCCATGGACAGAGGAGCCTGGTGGGCTGCAGTCCGTCGGGTCGCAAAGAGCTGGACACGAGTGAGCCGCCTAAGCACACACGCATCAGGTGCAGAAATTGAAGCTACGGAAATGTCCCCAAGCCTGACATTGAATCATCGGGAGGGCCAGGATTGATCCTCGGTCCTTCTGACTCCAGTGCTGCCTTGAGGACCTGCTCCCCTGGTGCCAGGCGCTGGGTATCCAGAGAGGAACAGAGAAGATGCCACCCCCTATCTCACGGTTGCAGTGGGGGAAGCAGACATTCAAGCTATATTGAATCAGTTATATTCAGTTATATTACTATTATATATAGTATCAGTTATATTACTATCTACCAAGGTCCATCTAGTCAAGGCTATGGTTTTTCCCGTGGTCATGTATGGATGTGAGAGTTGGACTGTGAAGAAAGCTGATCGCCGAAGAATTGATGCTTTTGAACTGTGGTGCTGGAGAAGACTCTTGAGAGTCCCTTGGACTGCAAGGAGATCCAACCAGTCCATTCTAAAGGAGATCAATCCTGGGTGTTCATTGGAAGGACTGATGCTAAAGCTGAAACTCCAATACTTTGGCCACCTCATGCGATTAGTTGACTCACTGGGAAAGACTCTGATGCTGGGAAAGGTTGGGGGCGGGAGGAGAAGGGGACGACAGAGAATGAGATGGCTGGATGGCATCACCGACTCGATGGACATGAGTTTGAGTGAACTCCGGGAGTTGGTGATGGACAGGGAGGCCTGGTGTGCTGTGGTTCATGGGGTCGCAGAGTTGGACACGACTGAGCGACTGAACTGAACTGAACTGAATAGGACTGGAATGGAATGGATGTTATAAGAAGGTCAGGGATTTGCTCAGGCCTGGACTGACCTCAGGGACCACTCATCATTACAGAGTCAGACAAACACAATCACCAAACTGCATTATAAGCCTTTCTGTTTGCTTGTTTTTTGTTAATATTTATCTATTTATTTGGCTACACTGGGTCTGAGTTCAGTTCAGTTCAGTTCAGTCGCTCAGTCGTGTTACAACATGCCAACTCTTAGCTGCAGCACGTGGGATCTAGTTCCCTGACCAGAAATGGAACCTGGGCCCCCTGCATCGGGAACGTGGAGCCTTAACCATTGGACCACCAGGGAAGCCCCCATTATGAGTGTTATAATAGAAAGATCTTACGCCGGGAAGAGTTAACCTTGCCCGAAGAAAATTTGACCTTTTGCTCCAGCACCTGGGAGGGAACCTCTAAGCCCTTGAAATGTCTTTCTTGATAAGTTTGTCTCAGAACTTGCCTGGTGCTATCTTGGGGACCCTTGAACTTGATTTTGTTGGTAGTACATAGTAGTTATTTTGGGGAGATCCTCGTGGCATCCTGTCTTGGGGAGGTGAGGTAGAAAGTGGGGACAACGTGGGTCTGAGGTCCAGAGAGAAAGGAGGAGGGCCCGGTTGGAAATAAATGCAATCAGTAAGATGGATTAGCGGTCCTTGGCTCTCACAGTGAGCAAAAGGTAGGGGTTCCCAGGTCGTTGGACTGAGTGGCTGTGTTGATGGGTTATTGTTTTAGTTGCCAAGTCGTGTCTGACTCTTTGCGACCCCGTGGACTGTATCCCACCAGGCTCCTCTGTGCATGGTACTTCCCAGGCAAGAATACTGGAGCGGGTTCCTCCCAGTGGGATCCCCTGGGTTTCCTCCTCCAGGGGATCTTCCCAACCCAGGGATAGAACCCATGTGTCCTGCATTGGCAGGCGGATTCTTTACCAACCGAGCCACCTGGGAAGCCCGATGCCAATGGGACCCAAGAGGAAAAGCCTGTGTGGGCCGTGATGAGCATGGAGTCATCAGGAGGGCTGCGGCCATGGCAGTCAGCCGGGTGGGGAGCCAGCCAGCTGGGATCCTGAGGGGCCTCACCACTCACCTGGGAGGCGGGACCCAGCGTACAGGGTTCATCCTTCTCGCCCGCTGCCTTCCTGCAGGTCTTCACTCTGAGAGGGGAAGCGAGGACCTCTCAGCAGTCCAGCTGGCTCAGAGCTTGGAGGGTGGCCATTGCCCGCATCCCAACCCCCTCCTCATCCCCACTTGAGGCTAGAAGGGGCCGAGACTTCCCCTGGCAGGCCAGTGGTTAAGACTTGGCACTTCCACTGCAGGCTCAATTCCTGGTTGGAGAACTAAGATCCCACATGCTGCGTGGGGAAGCCTAAAGATAATAAAACTTAAGAGAGAGACAGGCTAGAAGGGCTGACCAAGGCCACAAGGTAGGGCACACACCTCGTCTCATGACCTTCATAGCGACAGCAGGCATCCTTCATGGGAAACCTTTGATTCCCTGACCCATGACCTGGTTCTCCAAAGCTCCAAACCATCCGGATTCCTCCAGAGGGGGCCCTCCAGGGATTCCAAGGCTCCATTCCCTTCCCCACGCTGCACTCGCCCTGACCCCAGAGACGACGCTCACGTGAAGAAGATGAGGCAGGAGCAGAGACTGAGCAGCAGCGGCACCAGCTCCCACGAGGGCCCCCAGAACAAACTCTTCTCCAAGCCTGGGCTTCCCTGCAGACAAGCAAGATGTAGGGTGACTCCCCTCCTAGCCCCAGGACCCACGTGCCCCCTCCTCCCATAGAGTTTGAGCTCTCCTGTCCTTCAGTCCCCAGCCAGCCAAAGAACAGTTCTCTGCCCCCACCCCTGCCTCTCAACCCTCGCCCAGGCCCCTCTCCCCGCCAAGCATCATCTTCTCTAGGATGACTCCCGTACCCTCTAAGCCTCTCCCCACAACAGACCCTGGACCTGGCAGCAGCAGAACAGACCCACTCTGGGCCCTGTGAACGTTCAGGGCCTCGCAGCTGAGGCTGAGGCCGGAGCTGAGCCCCTCACGGAGGCTCAGGGAGCCGTTGGTCCAGGGCCCAGCGGAGCTGGAGGCGACCTCGAAGGAGGCGTCGCTGAGCTCCCCCGCCAGCAGCCCATCGCCCAGCCGCCAGCGCAGGGAGGGGGCCGGCCAGGCTCGGGAGGAGCAGCTGCAGTGCAGAACCTGGTCCTCCTGGGAGCAGGAGGGCCCCAGCAGCTGCGGGCGGGCTGCGGGGAGGGAGGAGAGTCAGTGGTGTCTGCCCCCTCCCTGCATCTGGGTGTCCTCTCCCCGGGTGTTTCCTCCCCCCGGCCCTGCCCAGTTCACTCTGCACAGAGAAATGCACGGAGATCCACAGGGAGCCCCGAGAGTGCTGAGCTCAGCAGGTGAGTTCACCTTCGTGGCCCGACTCCACTCAGGGGAGGTACAGGACCCCAGGGCTTGAAGAATGTGAGGGGCTCCGGGTCCAGCCCCCACGGGACCAGCTCAGGGTGGCCAGGGGGTTGCTGTCGGTGTCACAGGCCAGGCGCAGAGAGTCTCCTTCCAGGACATGAGCCGTTCCCCAGGTGTTTCAGCTCTGGAGACAGACAGAGGCGCAGATAGCTGAGCCCAGACTCTGAAGCCCTGCCTCTATTTCTCTATCCTATTTATTTTCTTCAAGTTGCCAAAAGATCCCACAAGTAGTTTTTAAGCAGCTTTATTGAGATATAATTCACAAACCATACAACACCATTTACATACCACTTGGAAGTCACTCGGATAACCATCACCACAGTCAATTTTAGGACATTTTCACCACCCCCTCCGAAACACTCCGCACCCCTCAGCCATTTCCCCCAATCCTTACATTACCCCAGCCCTAAGCGACCAAGACTGTCTCTATAGATTTGTGTCTTCCGAACGTGGCATGTAAACATCCGGCTTCTTCCCTTCAGTGTGATGTTTCTGAGGTTCATCTACGTCTATCTGGAATGAACAGGGGGCTCTCCCTTCTCTGCGATCCCTGCCATGCTCCACAGCCCTCCCTTCCTACCTGTGCCAATTCCTCCGGAGATGCTGATGGTCAGCTTCTGGGGGGGATCTGGGGGGCAGAGATGCCACAGTGAGGGAGTCAGAGCTGCCCCTGCTCTGGCCCCCTTCCCAGGGCCCCCCACACTTCCTGGAGGCACAGAACCGGAAGCAAAGCAGAACAGGGCCCCCCCAGCCCCTGGCCTGGGGTCACCAGTGCCCATTCCCAGCCCTGCAGGCCCCCCATGGGCCTGGCCCAGTGCTCACAGGACACGTTGAGCGTGACGGTCTTCTCTGCGCTCACATAAGCCCTGCAGAAGGTCACCCGGCAGGTGAGGCTTGTGCCGTGATCCTGTGTGCTGGGGGTGAGCAGGATCTCCGAGGAGTTATAGGCCTCCTTGGAGTCCAGTCCCAGGGGTCTGAGGGCAGCCCCGGTCCAGGAGATGGTGGGGGGTGTGGCCCAGTCACAGGCCTCAGGCAGGGACCACTTGAGGTGGCTGCTGGAGCTGGACTCCAGGGGCTCCTCGATGTGGATGTCGGGGGACCATGTTAGTGCTGGAGAGGAGAGATGGAGAGGCCAGACCGCCAGGGGGACCCCTGTGTGTGCCCACCCTGATCTGACTGTGGGCCACTGTCCCCCACCGCCCTCAGATGAAGGGGCACAGGGTCCATCCTTCCCACCCTCCCTGACCTCGGTTCCTGGGGACCCTTCCGTACCGACCACATTCACAGTGAGCTGGTTTTTCTTGTAACTGTGTTCTGCAGCTTCTCTTATCAGCTGAAAATAATAGTTTCCACTGTCCTTCTTGTGGGCATCTGCGATGCCCAGGGAGCAGTTGTTGGCCCTGGGGTCCCCAAGCAGGTGGAATGGGATATTTCTCTTCTTCTTTCCACCCCGGACTGAGTTGTCTGTGGCCACAAGAACGTCCTCTTGAAGTCTATCCTCTTTCCGGAACCATGCCCCATAAACATGTGTGGAGTTGGTCTGGCCAACTGGGGGTAGGAGATGGTACAGGGCACGGAGACGCACAGACCCGCCTGCACTGTCACCGACCCCCACGTTTCCAGCTGGTATAGTGATTCCTTCTGCAGCGGCCCTGGAGGAACACAGAGGCTCAGCTGCAGCCCCAGCCCCAGCCCGGGACCCGTTCTCCCCACGGCCCACTCACCCGCCCACAGCAGGGGCAGCAGCAGCAGCAGCCTCTCCATGTCCGAGGGGCCAGGAGTTTCCAGGGCAGTCCAGTTTCTGGACCTGCCTGTCTGTCCATGAAAGAAGCTCCAACAGGAAGGAGAAAGTGGCCATCCACAAATGAGCAAAAGAGGAAGCTCGGAGCTGCCGATGTCTGGGAAACATCTCTTCTGACTTCTCCTTTCGTGCTTGGACGTTGCAGGGCAGCTGTAATTCAGGACACAGCCACCCCGGGTCAGCCTCGGACCAGTGGGGCTCTCAAGGGAAATGGGTGGGGAGGGGCTCCAGAGGTAGGGATTCAGACACTCATTCATTTGCCAGGCAAATGTCAACTCCATGAAGGAGTTGAGGGCAGAGGAAGGCAAGACCTCACAAACAAGGTGAGCAAGGCCTCACTGTTTGCGTGACCCCAAACCCAGGATCCCCAAAGGACACAGCCTCCCCACCTGTCCTGGGGACACGTCTGTATCTACACAAGGCCTCCAGCTCCACAGTAGGAAGTGAAATATTTACACAGGGCCCCATGCTCCGAAGGGCTTCCCGATTGGGGTTTGATGCTCTAAAGTGGTCATCTTGAAACTGCTAATAATTTTAATCTTGGACTTTGTGTTCTGTAAGTGAAATCTCATGGGATAAGGAGCACGCACCTGGGAAACTGGAAGTGTGGATCACACCAGGTCGATCCAGGGACAGCCTAGATCAAGAGACAGGTTCTCAGCCCCCTTCCCACCTCTATCTCCCTACTAGGGCATAGAGAGAGTCTGGAACGTGCTGTGTTGAGTGCCTGTAAGAGTCTACACTGCTGACCGCCCCCAGCTCCTAGTCAAACCTTAGGAATTGGACATTAGCTAGTAAATTAAAAACACCGTGAAGAGGGACTTCCGAGGTGGTCCAATGGCTAAGACTCTGGGCTCCCAATGCAGGGGGTTCAATCCATAAATTGGTTGGGGAACTAGATCCCACATGCTGCAATTAAGGGTTGGCATGCCGCAGTGAAGATCAAAGAACTAGGAGGTGGCTCAGCCAGATAAATACAGTAATATATATACATCATAATTTATTATTATTATTTATTATATACATTTGCACAGGGCCACGTACTCAGAAGGGACCTATATTTTAAAGTAGACTACTGCTTGCCTGGGGCTGTGGGTGTGACTGTTGATGGGTGTGAGGTCTCCTTCTGGGAGAGATGTAAAAGTTCTGGAACCGGATGGTGGAGAGGGTGGCACACCATCGTGAATGTACTTTGTGTCATGTAACTGTATACTTTAAAATGGTTAAAATGATAAATTTTACGTGATGGGTATTTTACAATGATTTTTTTTTTTTAATTTGGCCACACTGCACTGTTTGTGGGATCTTAGTTCCCTGACCAAGCATTGAACCTGTGCCCCCTCCAGTGGAAGCTCTGTGTCATAACCACTGGACTGCCAAGGAAATCCCACTTCATTTTTTTTTTTAATATTAAGAAAAGAAGGAAAAAGGTTTTTCCTACTTTTTTTGTTGTTGTTGTCAAAGGGGCCGCACATTTTCGTTTTGCTCACGGGCCTGCAGAAGATTTAGGCATCTCCGGTGAGAAGCTTCCAGACTGAGACCCGCCCTAACAGGACAGCGTGATCAGCACTGCCCAGAGGCTGAGTTGATGAGCGTCCATCCATCTCCTGAAGGTCAGAACAAAATAGCAACGAAGGACGCACATCTGGGGCCACTCTGCTGGCATCCAACCCAACTCCCCAAGTGACTGGCAGGGCATGTAGCCAAGAATTAACCTCAGGATTTCCCTGGCAGTACAGAGGTTAAGACTCCATGCTTCCACTGCAGGGTGTTCGGGTTTAATCCCTGGTCTGGGAACTAAGACGGCCAGAGAAAAAAAAATTAACCTCATCCAAAGAGAGGTGTGGGCTTTGCCCAGCAACTGGGAGGGAATGCTAAGCCCTTAGCATGCGTGTCTCGGTGTCCACATTTCCTTTTAAAAAAATAATAATAAGTATACCTACCAACCATATTGGATTGCATGTCGCTTCAGTTGTGTCTGATTCCTTGCAACCCTATGGACTGTAGCCCACCAGGCTCCTCTGTCTATGGGGATTCTCCAGGGAAGAATACTAGAGGGAGTTGCCATGCCCTCCTCCAGGGGATCTCCCCGGCCCAGGGATCAAACTGGAATCTCTTACATCTCCTGCATTGGCAGGTGAGTTCTTTACCACTAGCGCCACTTGGGAAGCCCTCATATTGGATTAGGGACCCCCCCAATGACTTCACCTAACTTGATTACATGCAAAGACCTTGTTTCCAACCAAATAAGGTCCCATTCACAGGAACTGGAGGTTGGGACTCGAACATCTTTTGTTGGGGGGGACACAAACCTATAACAGGCCCCCAGTAAAAACACTGACTCCAAGATCTCTGCTCCATCTGCGTCATCACACATCGTCACTGGGTATATTGGTTAGCTTTGAGTTGCCGTAACATACCACTCAGCTGGTAAAGAATCTGCCTGCAATGCAGAAGAACGTGGTTCAATTCCTGGGTCGGGAAGATCCCCTGGAGAAGGGATAGGCTATCCACTCCAGTATTCTTGAGCTTCCCTGGTGGCTCAGACAGTAAAGAATCTGCCTCCAATACAGGAGACCTGGGTTCGATCCCTGGGTTGGAAAGATCCCCTGGAGGAGGGCATGGCAACTGTCCATTCTTGCCTGGAGAATCCCCATGGACAGAGGAGTCTGGTGAGCTGCAGTCCATGGGGTCGCAAAGAGTCAGACACGACTGAGTGACTAAGCACAGCACAGCATACCACACTCTGGGCAGCTTGTACAACATAAACGTGAAAAAAATATATAACAGAAATGTACTTTCTCACAGTTCTGGAGGCCAGAAGTCCAAGATCAAGATCAAGGTGTCTGCCTGGCGAGGGTCTGCTTCCTGGCTGGGAGACGACTGCCCCCTCACTGTCCCCTCACATGGCAGAGACGGAGAGACAGAGACAGATGCTCCGGTGTGTCTCCTCCTGTAAGGACACTAATCCTATTGTATAAGTCTCCCACCCTTATGACCTCAATAGCCTTGCTCCCTTGTCTTCCTCCCCAACTTCAGTCACGTGTGGGGGTTAGGGCTTCAGCGTATGAACTGGATGGGACACAATTCAGTCCATAGCACTGGGGAAATTAAGCAATGTCCACAGTGGAAGAAACCACCGGAAGCGTATGCCTGGTCTCCCCTCAATACTGCCTTGGGCAATTTTTCCTTTGCGGATTCTATTCTATTCTATTTTCTATTCTCTTCTATTCTATGGGCTTCCAAGGTAGCTCAGTGGTAAAGAATCCACCTGCCAATGCAGGGTACTCGGCTTCTATCCCTGGGTTGGGAAGATCCCCTAGAGAAGGAAATGGCAATCCACTTCAGTACTCTTGCCTGGGAAATCCCATGAACAGAGGAACCTGGCGGGCTACAGTCCATGGGGGTCACAAAAAGTCAGACAGGACTTAGTGACTAAACAACAACAACAACATTCTATTTTTCCCTTTGGCTGCACCACATGGCTTGCAAGATCTTAGTTCCTCCACCAGGAATCAAAATCAGAGCTCGGGCAGTGAAAATGCAAAGTCCTAAACACCAGGTCACTAGGGGATTCCCAGGTATGCAGATTTTAATCTGTACCCTTCTGTTGTAACAAACCTTCAGTATAACAATTTCTCTGAATTCTTTAAGTCTTTCCAATGACTCATCAAACTTCAGAGTGGTTTGGGGGGATCCCCAGAACAGTCTGTTTCCCTCCTCAGACTGTGGTGCAAAAAGCCATGGTTTCCCTAAGTGGGGGCGACGGCGCCCACCTGTGAGGGTCTGTCCAACCTGGGGACCAGAACTCACGTTCTCGGATGCTGCCCGCCCTCCACACCACCCCGCCGCTGCCCCACAACCATCAGCTCTCACAGAGCCCAGAGCTTGTGTAGGAAGGAGCGTTGCTGACCAGGAAAACTGCTGAGTTTCTTACAGACACACAGAAGGAAACAGGGAAAACGCAGCCTGAAAATGCAGAGAGAAACGCGCATTCCTTTTCATCTCTGACTAGTCCCTCACTTTACTTCCCTATTGCTCGGTCTCTCAAACAGGAGGCGACATCACTTTTAACTGAATGGTCCCCGCTGGTCCCGAGGGGCGGTGGGTCCCTCCCCTTGCCCTTGCTGCTGTGTCATCTGCACCCCGGGCTGGGGGCCGTGGAGAGCAGCCCTCGGGGGACAGGCTTTCAGGAGAAGGGGCACCCGGACCTCTGTCTCTGCTTTGTCTTGTTTTGAGTCAGTTGTCCAATTTCTGCTAAGTTGCAAAATGGGCCCAGAACACTTCCCTTCTTTCAAATCAAGTAGACTGTTTATTGCTTGTCCAATAGATGGCCAGAAAGACTGGGAGTGGGGAGGTCTGCCACTGGCAGGGGTCCAAGGAGACCCAGGGCCATAGGGCATGGGCACTTAGTGGGTGCTCAGGACCCAGGGGTCCCTCCAAGTCAGGAACTCTATTCTTTCTCTGCTACGGCAGACGTCATTGCCTCTGGGTCTCCTTGGCCTGAAAACTAGGTCCAGCTGCCTGAATATAGGGTTCCACCCATCTCGGGAGAAACAGTAGGGTGGAGAGTGTACCCCAGATGTGTGTGTATGTAAGCTCTTGCATGTGTCTGCAAGTGTGTTTGGGGCCCAGGACAGGCCATCTCAAAATATGCTTCACGACTTCCCTGGTGATCCAGGGATTAAGAATCCACCTTCCAATGCAGGGGACGTGGGTTCGATCCCTGGCCGGGGAACTAAGATCCCACATGCCGCAGGGCAACTAAACCCACAAGCCTCAACTACAGAGAAGCCCGTGCAGCCGAGACCTGAGGCAGCCAAAAATAAATGTTTTTTAAAAAAGAAGAAAAAATGGCGAACATAAAACAGTCTGACCCCCCTGTCTTTCTTCCTGAAAGCAGGAAGTAAATCTCTCCTGTGAAAGGTATCCTCCCCACACGTGGAAGGAGGACACCCTTATCAGCAGACATAGGGATCAAGCTGAGAAGCCTGAGTAAACAGACCTTCCTGTGCTTACTCGCACAGACGTGTCCGACTCTTTACAACTCCACGGACTGTACCCGCCAGGCTCCTCTGTCCATGGGGATGCTCCAGGCAAGAATACTGGAGTGTGTTGCCATGCCCTCCTCCGGGGGATCTTCCCCAGCCAGGGATCAATCCCAGGTCTCCTGCACTGCAGGCTGATTCTTGACCATCTGAGCCACCAGGGAAGCCCAAACAAACCTTGGGAAACCTTGGGTTTCTGCCTTGATTTCCTGTCACAAGAATAAATTCTCTTTAGATTCTCACTAATTGGGCCCCCAAAGCCTCTTTATCCTGTCAATTCCTTACAGGTTTATTGTTTCTTTGCCTGAAAAGTATCAACGCTGTCTGAGTTGGCCACTTCTTAAGTCCCATCCCAGGTGGAGGATTCTAAAAGACCATGTCTGTGATCGGCTGAATAGCGGCCCCCAGAGACATCCCGGTCTTAATCCCTGGAACCTGTGACTATGTTACCTTGCCGGACAAAAGGCCTTTGCAGCTGTCGTCAAGTTCAGGATCTTGGGATGGAGAGATTCCCCAGGTGGACCCTCACTGTGATCACAGGTTTGTGAGAGAGAGGCAGAGGGAGCTCGGACCACAGCAGGGGGAAAGGAGTAGACGGCAATACAAGAGATTGCAGTGATCCCTTCAGGGCTTCCCTGGTAGCTCCCTGGGAAATACCATGGACAGAGGGGCCTGGGGGCTGCTGTCCAGGGGGTCGCAAAAAAGTCCGACACGACTGAGCGACTAAACAACTGACACCACCACCCAAACCTGCAAAAAGCAAAGAGGAGGTTCACCTTAGGGTCCTCTGGAAGAAACGACCGCTGCCAACACCTTGATTCTATCCCCCTCCAGAACCGTAAGACAATGTGTTTGTGTTTTTAAGTTGAAATTGAAGCCCTGCTCCCTTGAGAGGCTCCAGGGGAGAACCTGTCTTCCTGCCTCCTGGGCCTTCCGCCATCTGCAAAGCCAGTGGCACAGCTTTCTCTGCCTGACTCCGCTTTCATCTGCTTTTCCATCACACATCCTTCTCTTCTGCGCTTAAATTTCCCTCCGCCTCCCTCTTAGGAAAATCCTTGTGGTTACATTTAGGGCCAACTCAGGGAATCCCTGATAACTGCCCCATCTCAAAATGCTTAGCTTAACCATATCAGCAGGGTCCTTTCTACCACAGAAACTACCATCCATGGGTTTCCAAAGAGTAGGACCTGGATACCTTTGAGGGCTCTGTTCTTGCACATAAATATTGCGTGATTCCCTTTATATGAAGTGTTCAGACTGGGCAAAGTCATAGGGGCAGAAAGCAAATTAGTGGTGTCCAGGAGCTGAGGGGAGAGCGGTTTTGGGGGTGACTGACTGTTTAACTGGTTTAGGGTTCCCGTTTGGGGGAGGGGGAAGGGATGAAAACGTTCTGGGATGAGAGAGCAGTGATGGCTGTGCCACATTATGAATGTGCCAAATGCCACTGGATTACACACTTTAAAATGGTTAAAACTGTAAATTGCACGTTACGGATTTTTTTAAAATGGAGTACAGGTTAATTCCCCCAGTTCCATTCTTCTTCCTCAAGATTGCTTTGGCTATTCGAGGTTTTTTGTATTTCCATACAAATTGTGAGATTATTTGTTCTAGTTCTGTGAAAAATATTGTTGGTAGCTTGATAGGGATTGCATTGAATGTATAAATTACTTTGGGTAGTATACTCATTTTTACAATATTTATTCTTCCAATCCACAAACACGGTATATTTCTCCATCTATTCATGTCCTCTTTGATTACTTTCACTAGTGTTTTATAGTTTTCTATGTACAAGTCTTTTGTTTCCTTAGGTAGATATATTCCTAAGTATTTAATTGTTTTCATTGCAACAGTGAATGGAATAGTTTCCTTAATTTCTCTTTCTATTTTCTCATTATTAGTGTATAGGAATGCAAGGGATTTCTGTGTGTTGATTTTATATCCTGCAACTTTGCTGTAATCATTGATTAGCTCTAGTAGTTTTCTGGTAGAGTCTTTAGGGTTTTCTGTGTAGAGGATCATGTCATCAGCGAACAGTGAAAGCTTTACTTCTTCTTTTCCAATTTGTATTCCTTTTATGTCTTTTTCTGCTCTGATTGCTGTGGCCAAAACTTCCAGAACTATGTTGAATAGTAGTGGTGAGAGTGGGCACCCTTGTCTTGTTCCTGACTTTAGGGGAAATGCTTTCAGTTTTTCACCATTGAGGATAATGTTTGCTGTGGGTTTGTCATATATAGCTTTTATTATGTTGAGGTATGTCCCTGCCGGACTTCAGGCTCTATTACAAAGCCACAGTCATCAAGACAGTATGGTACTGGCATAAAGACAGAAATATAGATCAATGGAACAAAATAGAAAGCCCAGAGATAAACCCACGCTCCTATGGACACCTTATCTTCGACAAAGGAGGCAAGAATATAAAATGGAGAAAAGACAGTCTCTTTAACAAGTGGTGCTGGGAAAACTGGTCAGCCACTTGTAAAAGAATGAAACTAGAACACTTCCTAACACCATACACCAAAATAAACTCAAAATGGATTAAAGATCTAAATGTAAGACCAGAAACTATAAAACTCCTAGAGGAGAACGTAGGCAAAACACTCTCCGACATAAATCACAGCAGGATCCTCCAAGACCCACCTCCCAGAATATTGGAAATAAAAGCAAAAATAAACAAATGGGACCTAATTAAAATCAAAAGCTTCTGCACAGCAAAGGAAACTCTAAGCAAGGTGAGAAGACAACCTTCAGAATGGGAGACAATAATAGCAAATGAAGCAACTGATAAAGGATTAATCTCCAAATTATACAAGCAGCTCCTGCAGCTTAATTCCAGAAAACTAAGTGACCCAATCAAAAAATGGGCCAAAGAACTAAACAGACATTTCTCCAAAGAAGACATAAAGATGGCTAATAAACACATGAAAAAATGCTCAACCCCTCATCATCAGAGAAATGCAAATCAAAACCACAATGAGATACCATTTCACACCAGTCAGAATGGCTGCTATCCAAAAGTCTACATGCAATAAGTGCTGGAGAGGGTGTGGAGAGAAGGGAACCCTCTTACACTGTTGGTGGGAATGCAAACTAGTACAGCCACTATGGAGAACAGTGTGGAGATTCCTCAGAAAACTGGAAATAGAACTGCCATATGATCCAGCGATCGCACTCCTGGGCATACACACCGAGGAAACCAGAATTGAAAGAGACACATGTACTCCAATGTTCATTGCAGCACTGTTTATAATAGCCAGGACATGGAAGCAACCTAGATGTCCATCGGCAGATGAATGGATAAGAAAGCTTTGGTACATATACACAATGGAGTATTTCTCAGCCATCAAAAAGAATGCATTTGAATCAGTTTTAATGAGGTGGATGAAACTGGAGCCTATTATACAGAGTGAAGTAAGCCAGAAAGAAGAACATCAATACCGTATATTAACGCATATATATGGAATTTAGAAAAATGGTAACCTGAACCTTGTATAAGAGACTGCAAAAGAGACATAGGCATTTAGAACAGTCCTTGGGACTCTGTGGGAGAGGGTGAAGGTGGAATGATTGGAGAGAATGGAATTGTAGCATGTATATTATCATAAGTGACCAGTCCAGGTTCGACGCATAAATTTTCCTCTGTTCATTTCTTTGCATTTGTGCTTAAAAATAAATAAAATGGAGTACAGTTGATAGTGTGTGAGTCTCAGGCATACAGCAGAGTGATTCAGTTAAATATAGACATATATGTGTTCTTTTTCAGATTCTTTACTCTGCATATAAGTTAAATAAGCAAGGTGACAATATACAACCTTGACGTACACCTTTTCCTATTTGGAACCAGTCTGTTGTTCCATGTCCAGTTCTAACTGTTGCTTCCTGACCTGCATACAGGTTTCTCAAGAGGCAGGTCAGGTGGTCTGGGATTCCCATCTCTTTCAGAATGTTCCACAGTTTATTGTGATCCACACAGTCAAAGGCTTTGGCATAGTCAATGAAGCAGAAATAGATGTTTTTCTGAAACTCTCTTGCTTTCTCCATGATCCAGCGGATGTTGGCAATTTGATCTCTGGTGCCTCTGCCTTTTCTAAAACCTGCTTGAACATCTGGGAGTTCACGGTTTACATACTGCTGAAGCCTGGCTTGGAGAATTTTGAGCATGACTTTACTAGCGTGTGAGATGAGTGCAATTGTGCGGTAGTTTGAGCATTCTTTGGCATTGCCTTTCTTTGGGATTGGAATGAAGACTGACCTCTTCCAGTCCTGTGGCCACTGCTGAGTTTTCCAAATCTGCTGGCATATTGAGTGCAGCACTTTCACAGCATCATCTTTCAAGACTTGAAATAGCTCAACTGGAATTCCATCACCTCCACTAGCTTTGTTAGTAGTGATGCTTTCTAAGGCCCACTTGACTTCACATTCCAAGATGTCTGGCTCTAGGTCAGTGATCACGTTATCGTGACTATCTTGGTCATGAAGATCTTTTTTGTACAGTTCTTCTGTGTATTCCTGCCACCTCTTCTTAATATCTTCTGCTTCTGTTAGGTCCATACCATTTCTGTCCTTTATCGAGCCCATCTTTGCATGAAATGTTCCCTTGGAATCTCTAATTTTCTTGAAGAGGCCTCTTGTTTTTCCTATTCTGTTGTTTTTCTCTATTTCTTTGCATTGATCACTGAGGAAGTCTTTCTTATCTCTCCTTGCTATTCTTTGGAACTCTGCATTCAGATGCTTATATCTTTCCCTTTCTCCTTTGCTTTTCGCCTCTCTTCTTTTCACAGCTATTTGTAAGGCCTCCTCAGACAGCCATTTTGCTTTTTTGCATTTCTTTTCCATGGGGATGGTCTTGGTCCCTGTCTCCTGTACAATGTCACAAACCTCCATCCAGAGTTCATCAGGCACTCTATCAATCAGATCTAGTCCCTTAAATCTATTTCTCACTTCCACTGTATAATCATAAGGGATTTGATTTAGGTCATATCTGAATGGTCTAGTGGTTTTCCCTACTTTCTTCAATTTAAGTCTGAATTTCGCAATAAGGAGTTCATGACCTGAGCCACAGTCAGCTCCCGGTCTTGTTTTCGCTAACTGTATAGAGCTTCTCCATCTTTGGTTGCAAAGAATATAATCAATCTGATTTCGGTGTTGACCATCTGGTGATGTCCATGTGTAGAGTCTTCTCTTGTGTTGTTGGAAGAGGGTGTTTGCTATGACCAGTGCGTTCTCTTGACAAAACTCTATTAGCCTTTGCCCTGCTTCATTCCGTGCTCCAAGGCCAAATTTGCCTGTTACTCCAGGTGTTTCTTGACTTCCTACTTTTGCATTCCAGTCCCCTATAATGAAAAGGACATCTTTTTTGGGTGTTAGCTCTAAAAGGTCTTGTAGGTCTTCATAGAACCGATTAACTTCGGCTTCTTCAGCATTACTGGTTGGGGCATAGGCCTGGATTACTGTAATATTGAATGGTTTGCCTTGGAAACGAACAGAAATCATTCTGTCATTTTTAAGATTGCATCCAAGTACTGCATTTCGGACTCTCTTGTTGACCATGATGGCTACTCCATTTCTTCTAAGGGATTCCTGCCCACAGTAGTAGATATAATGGTCATCCGAGTTAAATTCACCCATTCCAGTCCATTTTAATTCACTGATTCCTAGAATGTCTATGTTCACTCTTGCCATCTCCTGTTTGACCACTTCCAATTTGCCTTGATTCATGGACCTAACATTCCAGGTTCCTATGCAATATTGCTCTTAACAGCACCAGACCTTATATGCAGAGTACATCATGAGGAACACTGGGCTTATATGCAGAGTACATCATGAGGAACACTGGGCTGGAAGAAGCACAAGCTGGAATCAAGATTGCTGGGAGAAATACCAATAACCTCAGATATGCAGATGACACTACCCTTATGGCAGAAAGTGAAGAGGAACTCAAAAGCCTCTTGATGAAAGTGAAAGAGGACAATGAAAACGTTGGCTTGAAGCTCAACATTCAACATTCAGAAAACAAAGATCATGGCATCTGGTCCCCTCACTTCATGGGAAATGGATGGAAAAACAGTGGAAACAGTGTCAGACTTTATTTTTTTGGGCTCCAAAATCACTGCAGATGCTGATTGCAGCCATGAAATTAAAAGACGCTTGCTCCTTGGAAGGAAAGTTATGACCAACCTTGATAGTATATTAAGAAGCAGAGACATTACTTTGCCAACAAAGGTCCATCTAGTCAAGGCAATGGTTTTTCCCGTGGTCATGTATGGATGTGAGAGTTGGACTGTGAAGAAAGCTGATCGCCGAAGAATCGATGCTTTTGAACTGTGGTGTTGGAGAAGACTCTTGAGAGTCCCTTATACTGCAAGGAGATCCAACCAGTCTATTCTGAAGGAGATCAATCCTGGATATTCATTGGAGGGACTGATGCTAAAGCTGAAACTGCAATACTTTGGCCACCTCATGCGACAAGTTGACTCACTGGAAAAGACTCTGATGCTGGGAAAGGTTGGGGGCGGGAGGAGAAGGGGACGACGGAGAATGAGATGGCTGGATGGCATCACCGACTCTGTGGACATGAGTTTGAGTGTACTTCGGGAGTTGGTGATGGACAGGGAGGCCTGGCGTGCTGTGATTCATGGGGTCGCGGAGAGTCGGACACGACTGAGAGACTGAACTGACTGATCTTTCAGATTCTTTCCTATTACAGGTTATTACAAAATACTGAGCGGAGTTCCCTGTGCTATATACAGTAGGTCCTTATTGTTGCCTATTTTATATATAGTAGTTCATATCTGTCAGAGAAGGCAATGGCAAGCCACTCCAGTACTCTTGCCTAGAAAATCCCATGGACGGAGGAGCCTGGTAGGCTGCAGTCCATGGGGTCACTACGAGTCAGACATGACCGAGTGACTTCACTTTCACTTTTCACTTTCACACATTGGAGAAGGAAATGGCAACCCACTCCAGTGTTCTTGCCTGGAGAATCCCAGAGACGGGGGAGCCTGGTGGGCTGCCGTCTATGGGGTCACACAGAGTTGGACACGACTGAAGTGACTTAGCAGCAGCAGCAGCAGCAATTCATATCTGTTAATTCCAAACTCTTAATTTATCCCTCTCCCTGCTTTCTTTTTTGGTAGCCATAACTTTTTTTTTCCTGCACTGGCAGGTGGATTCCTTGACCACTGAGCCACCTGGGTCATGTATGAGTCATGTATGGATGTGAGAGTTGGACTGTAAAGAAAGCTGAGCACTGAAGAATTGATGCTTTTGAACTGTGGTGTTGGAGAAGAGTCTTGAGAGTCCCTTGGACTGAAAGGAGATCCAACCAGTCCATCCTAAAGGACATCAGTCCTGAATATTCATTGGAAGGACTAATGCTGAAGCTGAAACTCCAATACTTTGACCACCTGATGCAAAGAACTGACTCCTTGGAAAAGACCCTGATGCTGGCAAAGACTGAAGGCAGGAAGAGAAGGGAATGACAGAGGATGAGATGGTTGGATGGCATCACCGACTCAATGGACATGAGTTTGAACAAGCTTCGGGAGTTGGTGATGGACAGGGAGGCCTGGCGTGCTGCAGTCCATGGGGTTGCCGAGAGTCGGACAAGACAGCAACTGAACTGAACTGAGCCATCTGGGAAGCCCAAGATGGTCATAGGGAACTCATAGGGAACTCCAAGTGCAACTTAAACATGGTTGAACATTCAGGGCAAGACCGCAGAGCACCAGGTATAGGTGATACAGGTATCTTGGGACCTGGTCATGTAATTGGCCTGCACCTTCTGGCCCTGTTAGATCCCCTTCTCCTGAAAGAGGGCTAATGCCACACCCAACCTTACTTCATAGTTCATCACCATTCAGAACTGAAGAGGCGGTTCCAGGAATCTTATTGATTCCCTTTCCCACCTCACTTTCCTTTCCTTGCACATCCATACTTCAGTGTGGATGTCGTTGACGGTAAGAAAAGGATCTATTTACGTGTCTGGCGGTTCTGCCGACCCAGAGACAGGGCCCCATGCTAGTTTCTGTCGTGATTCCAACACTGACTGCTGTGTTGTTGGGCCCTGGGCTCTGCTAGAGTATTTCACTGTCTTCGGCACCCACACCACCCGCCCCACCACTATGCCAAGGGAACAGGGCTTACTTCTACCCCAAGTGCAATGCCAAGGAGAAGCCTCTGGGCTGGGAATTGGGGATCACTGGCTCAACTCAAGAGTTCTCCTTAAGGAGAAAAAAATATGGCTTTGTGATTCATTTCCCTACTCTGATCCTCAGTTTTCTTTTTTGTAAAATGGGAATTTTTAGCAATTGATCTAACAAACATACCAGACCCTTCAAAATAATTTATAAATATTAACTCATTTGATATTCATGATGGCCCTATGAAGCAGATGTTATTAGACCCATTTTAGAGCAAAGGAAATTGAGGCACAGAGAGGCTATGCAGGCTGCCCAAGGTCACACAGCCGGCAGGACTCCACCCGGGTTGTCTCACACCAGTCTAGGCGAGGAGGCCTCCCTTCACCGGCGGGGTGGTGAATTTGAGATCCTGTCCGTCCTCACCCACCGAATATGCGCTCTGGGAGATGCACGGAGGCATTTAATGAACATTGTGGAATGAAGGGATAAGTGGGTATCTCAGGACGGCCACATCCCTTCGTGACCACCTGCTTCCTCCTGCAGTGCTCTGTTCGGGAATTCTATTCGAGGTCAAGGCTTCCGGTCCCAATAATCCCGACCCTCAGGGCTAGAGGGAACCCCCAGGAGATCACGGCATTGGGCGGAGTAGAGGATGGACGATAACTCATTCCCGTCGGGGCACGGGCGCCCCCTGGCGGTAAAATCCTGCTAAGACAGAGCCGCCAGGAGGCAGGAAACGTTTGCTTTGGGCAGAGTGGGATCGGGCATCTGAGTTGATAGCAGGTTGTATTAGGGGGCAGTGTCTGCAAATCAGGGTGATGCTGGCTGCCGTCTATCAGTGGCTTCCAAACTTTTCTTACCATGATGCAAAGTAAGATATTACATCAACATAGTCTGGCAAAATACCACTCTGTGATACATGGTATTTTCTACTGTTCTATTCCTATCTTTAAACACTGGTCAGAACCCTTTAAATTGATTCCCGGATTTATGGCTATGGTTTAAGAGCAGGAATCCAGTGCAGCAATTTATGTAATGGAGTGAACCACTGCCCCGAAAAGCAGCCTGAACGTTCAGAGGTTATTAGTTCATAAAAACGTCAGGTGGCATGAAACCATTTCATGTATATTTCATGGGCTTCGAAGAGCCAGAAAAGTCCGCGCAGTAATGTGAGGTCTCAGCCCATTCATTCTGAAGCAGACACCGTTCTGAAGCAGACGCGGGCACGTGATGGGGGAATAAATTGTCTGCGTTTATGTTTTGGGTTAAAAATATTAGCAGAAAGCCCCAGAACTTTTTGTTTGGTGGAGAATTCAGTATTAGTAAGGTCTGAGCAAGTTTGGAGTAGGAATACGGTTCCATCTTCATTTTTCTGTCGAAAGCATAGATGCTTCTGTTTAGAGAACTTGCCTCATGGAGGAAGACAAAATCAAGGTGCTGTTTTGGAACCTGATTCTACTACAGAAAACTTTAGAAGGCATTTTGTTTGTAAACCTAGTAATCAAACTTATTTGCATGTGTAAAAATAAATAAAAATAAATTGATTCCCAACTCTGTAATGGATGCCCATTTGCACGAATTTTTTTTTCCAGTTCATAAAGATTATCATGGTGAACGGGTTAGGACCCAGATCCGACTCTACTGCCAGGTCATCGCTCACTTACCTCTTGACTTCCCCAGGAATCTTGGCTCTGACAATGCAGTGCGATTGCTCTTCAACACTGGGTGCCCTACAACTGTACTTCAGCCACCCGGCTCCTTTGGCGTCACCCTTTTTGGTGACAAGGACCATGGGGAGCTGGCACCTTTGGCTATTCTTTCACTGTCTACGTCCTAAATGGAAGTTAAAAGCCGGTCTTGTATCTCTACCAATTCACTCAGTCTCATCTTGGCTTTGGCCCACTGTGGAAAGTGTGTGCTTGACTGTAAGTGTTATGTATGTTATTTCCATTATTATTGTCTTTGGTCTAAGACTGCCCTCCCCCCAGCTTCTCCTTTCAAAGACCAGATGCACATAAGCAGAGGAAATTCTTCCTTTTATTTCCACTCACAAAGCCCCCTTCCAAAAGGATCAGTCCCTGCCCTCCCGCACCTCCCCCAACACCTTCACAAAACACTGATTTCCTCCCAGAGCTAAAATGTACACCCCGTCACCCATTATGGCCACTCCCCCAGACCCCCAAATATGCACCTGCTCTGCCAAGTCGGCTACCTCTTGGTTCCACCTCCAAATGTAGTTCCCAAGGTCACTTGGCTTGTTTTGCTCATTCCTTGGGCACCTTTCTTTGAGCCCTCCCTGACTTGGTCTCCAGATGGCTTCCCTGTTCTCCTTCGCACAGATGTTCTGCAGGGCTTCCTGGACTCACTTCCCTGCTTGAGAGACCAGGTTTCCAAGCTCTCCCCTGCCTCCCAAATTCCCCATGGGCCTCTGTTCCTCAAATGTTACTTGAAGGGTGTAAATGCTGACTCATGCCCAAAAGTTTCATGATTCAGGGGGGTGGGGAGGGAGGCAAGAATAAAAGGGGAGGGGGAGGGGGGAGAGAGAGGAGGGGGAGGGGGAAGCTGGAGGCAAGGGGATGACTGGGGACCCTCCCTGCTTTGCCCCGGAGCCGAAGACCAGCGCCCTACAGCCCGAAGCCCCCGCCCGGCTAGCTGTTCCTGGTCCTCTGGCTCCGGGCCTTGTACACTTCGATGAGCAGATCCTTGACGTACTGGATCTCCCGCTCCACCGACTCCGCCCTCTCCCTCAGCTCCCGGTTCCGCGCCTCCAGCCCCTGGCACTCGCCCTCCAGGGCCTCGCCCTCTGCACGCTTCCTCTGGCGGTACCTCAGAGCTGCGGACTTGTTCTGGTCCCGCTTCTTTTGCTTGCGGTCCCCTCGGCTGGCGGCAGGACTCGGGTAGGGGGCGGGCCGGGGCAGGGGCGGGGGCGGGCCTTGCGGAGGTGGGGGCAGGGGCGCCAACCCCGAGTCCCCCTGCCCAGCCTCACCGCGGCAGTAGATGGCCAGCAAGTCGAGGGTGTCCAGGGAAGGGGGCTGGGGGAGGTCAAAGGTGGGCAGGGGGAGGGGGAGAGGGAGGGAAGGTGCCGGTGCCGGTGCCGGTGCCGGTGCCGGCGGCGGCGGCGGCGGTGGGGAGGATGGTGGGAGCAGAGGGGCATCGAGGAAGTAGTCTTCCATCTGCTCCAGCTCCTTCTTGAGCAGGGAGGCCATAGCTTCCAGGTCAGGTGGGGGTGGGGAAGGTGGGGGGAGGGCACCTGAGGGCAAGGGGGGTTCCAGAGGGAGCAGGGCTGTAAAATCGACCCGTTCAGTCATCCAGTCAGAGAAGCCGTCTCCTGGAAGATTGCAGAGGGACAGAAAGCTCCTTGGTCTCCTAATCCTCCACCTAACCAGATCTCACTCATGCCCACCTCATTCATCCCATTCATTGGGTTAAACCACTAGCCAGCCAGCCAGCCAACCAACCAACCAATCAACAAATCAAACCAGTCAACAGGCCAACCAACCAACCAATAAACCAGACATTTAACCAACCCATTAACCAACCAACCATCAATGACCCAAATGACTAAACAGTCAACCAGCCATTTCTTCAACTGTTCCAACATCCTCCTTACTGATTACCCTGCATCTCTGGTTTCTCGATTTACTCGTTTATTATAAATGGCAAACTAGATCACATGTAAACACACCCTGTTTCATCTTTAATTATTGAAACCCCACTATGTACCAAGCATTTGGGATACACTTCCCTCACAGCTCTGTCAGTAAAGAATCTGCCTGCAATGCAGGAGACCCAGGTTCGATTCCTGGGTCGTGAAGATCCCCTGGAGGAGGAAATGGCAACCAGCTCCAGTATTCTTGCCTGGAAAATCCCATGGACCAGAGGAGCCTGGTGGGCTATAGTTCATGGGGTCGCAAGAGTCAGACACAACTTAGGGACTGAACTACCACCAATGAATAAAATGGGCTTCCCAGGTAGTGCTAGAAGAACCCACCTGCCAATGCAGGAAATGTCTAAGAGATGCAGGTTCAATCCCTGGGTCATGAGTATCTCCTGGAGGGCATGGCAACCCACTCCTGTATTCTCTCACCTGGAGAATACCATGGACAGAGAGGAGCATGGTGGGCTACAGTCCATAGGGTTGCAATGAGTCAGACCCAATCTGGTGACTTAGCACCCATGCACGCAGTGAGTAAAATAATTCCTGCTTCAGGGGCTCTGCCTGTGTTGTTTCCTGCACCTGGAAAGCTCTTCCCTTGGGTCTTTTTATGGGTCATTCCTTACCATTCCTTAGGTCTCAGCCAAAATGTTACTGACTTGGAGAGGGTTTCTTGGCTCCCCCCCACCAAACTTGTCCTCGTCGTTTTTTTTCTCATTGCCATTTTTAAACTCAGCTGTTTCCTACTTATTCCCATGCATCATTTGTCTCCTGCGTGTCTTCCCAGTAGAGTGTGAGCTCCAAGAAGGCAGGGATCATGTCAGTGCTGTTCCCAGCTGTATCCCCTAAACAGTGCCTAACATATTATGCTGTTGTTGTTGCTTAGTTGTTCAGCTATGTCCAACTTTTTGTGACCCCCCCCATATACTGTAGCCCACCAGGCTCCTCTATCCACGGGATTTTCCATGCTGGAGTGGGTTGCCACTTCCTCCTCCAGGGTTTCTTCCCAACCCAGGGGTTGAACCTATGTCTCCTGTGTCCCCCGAATTGCAGTCAGATTCTTGACCTGCTGAGCCATTGGGGAAGCCCTATTACAGTACTCATTAAATATTTATCAAATGAATGAATTCTTCTTTCTTCTCCCCTCTCCCAGCTCACCCCACCTCCATTCTTCACCTACTCTTACCTGCCAAGGGCTCTCCCCCCCCTGGAAGCCCGCCCTCCAGGGCTCCCCCAAGGACCTCATAGGGGCCCAGGGGGGCAGGGGCCAGGGGGAGTTTCCCATAGTCTACGAGCCAGCCCAGCCCGCTAGCTGGGAGCAGGGTCCTGTCCAGCTCCAGCCCCAGGGTCGCCAGGAGTGACATGGCTGCAGCACAGGCGCTGGGCACCAATGGCAATGGAAGAGGCTGCACCAACAGCTGGGAGGAGGCTCTGGAGGTTGCTCAGCTGGGCGAAGACAGGCACCAAGGCAAAAGTGGAGGACCTACAAGTGTGACACGAAAGTGAGTGGGTCAGGATCAGCCTCACCTACTACTGCCAAAGCCACAGGGAAATCAAGCCACCCCCCCAGAGTCCCAGGATTCCTCACCCTTTCAGAATTCTAAACCTGTCCTTTCCCTGTATCTGAGCCCCACCCACTCCCCAGGGAATTCTCTTTACCTTTGGCTTATTTCTCAGAATTCCCAAGACCCAATCCTTCCAATACAGAAACCTAATGGTCTCCCAGGGGAATTTCCTTAAAGTCCTTCCCACTCACCCCGTAATATCCCCTTTCATTAAAAAAGAAAACAAAACACTCAATCCCAGGGGAATTTTCTTCCAGTCACATCTCTTCCTCTAAAATATAACTTTTAGGCCCCACACCCTCCCTAGATTCCAGCTCAAATCTGTTCCCATGGGAATTCCCCCTTGTCCCGCCCGGTGGTCAAAGTTATCGGTTCAAATCGCAGTCCTCCCTTTGAATTTGGGGGCTGATCGCCACGGTCTCTCGAAGTCTCGCCCCCACGGTTTATTTTAGCCCCACCTCTCCCTGCTGATTCCCCAGAGGCCCCGCCTCTTTTTCAGGCGGAAACCCCACCCCCCTCAGCAGACGGTTTCGTTAGCCCCGCCCCTTTCACAATGGGTAACCCCGCCCCAACCCCGTTCTCGGCGACGCCTCTTATCCTAGCTCCGTTCCCTAAACCGGTTGTCTCTAATCCCCGCCTTCTCTCCTGTCAATCTAAACCAGTCCCCGCCCCAGCAGGTGCCTGAATGAAAGGGAGAGATGAGCTCGGCGCCTGAGCAAAGTGGGAGGCGGCTCTCTCGCTGAAGGCTACAACGCATGCGCCATCTCCTGAGCCGCGCCATAACTCCTTCAAGCCCCCGCCCTCCTGGGGACCAGTGCGGCTGCCTAATGCCCTCCATTTACGCAAAAATACAGCCTCAGGTGGGCAGCTGCGCATGAGCAATCGCTCGCAGATGGTCCGGGCGGGGGTGGGGGGAAGCCACCGCGTCTGGGAACTAGTGCGCAGGCGCACACGCACGTGGGCCATCTTGAAACACCAATTGTCTGGAAGAACGCACCCGCCCGAGTGCGCATGCTCCGTCGCGCGAGAACGCTCGTCTTCCCTCTTCTGCGCCTGCGCGACCGTGATTCCTCAGTCTCCCCACCCCCCCAGGCTCGGTCGCGAGCTTCGAAAGGGCGGGAAAGGCGGTTGGAGAGGGAGGGGCGAGCGGTTACTCACTCCATGGCTGCGCAGAGGCGAGGCGGCGGCGGCCTGGGCTGAAGAGAGAAAGCAGGAGCGGAGAGCGCAGGCGCGGTGAGCGCGGAGACTGGCCGGGGGCACAGAGGGGTCGCGGCTACAGAGCCATGGCCGGGGGTACGCGGGCGGAGGCGGCGTGGTGGTAGAGCGAGGAGAGACCGTGATCTGAGGGTGGGGAATGAGGCGGCCCGGGGGACTGGGCACAGATATACCGCGGCGGCGCAGCACGGCCTGCACGGATCCTTCCGCGCCCCGCCCCGCGTGGCCCCAACCCGGAGGCGGGCCGGCACCCCTGCCCTCGGGGATCGGATCCAGGCTTCCGATCCCGGGGGTTCAGGCCTCTCCTTCCTCTTACCTGTAGGTCTAGGCCCGCTTTTCTCCCGACTCCGGGGCTTCCGACCCTCCCTTCTCTCTGACTCTGGGGTCCGGCCCTCTGCTCCCTCTGATTCTGGTGACTTGGTAGCCCCTCTTCCCCGAGACTCGCGCCAGTTCATTTCTCCTTTGCTTTCCCCCGCTTCGCGAGTTTCCGGCCAGCCACATGTTACTCTCTTCATCCTTCAACTGCCGTCCCACTCTGAGAACCTTTCCTGTGGCTTAGAACTTGGCGTGAGTCTCAGAGCGCGCTCCATTCAAATCACAGGCCGGCGAAGGTGGCCTCGGGCAAATGACCTGAATTCTCTAGCAGCCTAGATAGGAGCCTATCTGTCAAACGCGGGGAGTAATCAACTCTACCTGGTGGGGTCATTTGTGAGAATCAAATAAGTCGATGCCTGTGAAACAGATCCCACTTCATACATGCTCGCTCAACCTCTTGTGAGCAGGAAGGAATCCTGGGGCCCGGTATCACCCCATCAGACCCCCCTGGCAGGAACCCCAGACGCTAGACCATCCAACACTTGCTAAGGTCATCCTTGTGTCTCCTTTACCTCCTCCAGGGTAATTCCCAGCCATCCCCGCCCTTTCCCATTCACAACATGGACGCTCAGCCCCATCTTGGTGCAGGGAGTCTCCCTCAGGCTTATTATCTTTTCTCTGTCTCCTGCCCACCTACCCTCAACGCTTATCCTCAGCATTCCTTTCAGGCCAGTTGGTTCCTTCTTTTGTCCATACCCGCCACCTAGACTCCCTTTCAGACTGTCCTCTACCTCGGCTCCCCGCCACACCACCGTCAGTCGTGCAGGTCTGCCAGAAATAGGAAGGTCTGTCATCCATTTCTCGAAGAGACGGGACTTCCTAGCCGTCCCCTCCCGGTGCGCTGGGCCCTCCCAGTCCAAGTGGTTGTGGGTCTTTCCTGTGCGCAGAAACCCCTCCTTTACCCACCTCCGTTCATCCACAGCAGGACATTACCCCTGGAGTTGAGCTTTTCCTGGTGCTTGTGAGACTGAATCAAGATCCAGAGAAGGCAGGGGACCTTGATCTTGAGTTATCTTGAGAATGAAGACATGCAGGCTTTTTTTTTCCTCTTCCTCCAAGTTCAGGTGCTCTTTTTTTTTTTTGTTCCAGATTTATTGGGATATGATTGACATATAGCACTGGGTAAGCTTAAGGCATACAGCATAGTGATTTGATTGAACATACCTCATAAATTGATTAGTTAAAGTGTAGGGAACGTTATCTCCTACAGATACAAAACAAGAAATAGAAAAAAATACATCCTGTTTTCCTTGTGACGAGAACTCTTAGGATTTACTCTTGTAACAGCTTTCATACACAACATATGGTGGTATTAATTAGGTTTATTGTATATTGCATCCCTAGTGCACGCTACTTTTGCATACAGGAAGTCCTTCTTGGGATCTGACTGCATTCCCTTAGAGTACGTTGTCTACTCTGCCAGTGTTTGAGCTCTTGCCCTATAGGGGCTATGGTTTTTACTGAGGCTACGGAGTAATGGTTAAGAGCACAGACTCTGGAGCCAAGTTGTTGGATTCAACCCCTGATTACACCCCGCTTACTAGCTTACTGGCAATTTCCCTTCCATGTGTCTTGCTTTTCATTAATAGTTCCAGAATCAAATATGGAGTTGTTAATAGAAACGTGCTGATGGCCAACGTATGTGGCCATCGACAGTACCTATTTAGTATTGTTTTGAGGATTAAATGAATTAATCCAGGTCAGGTGTCCTTGGACTAGTGCCTGGCACAGAGTAAGGTGTTACATGAGGGATTTATTGTTATTATTAAGGTGAATATGTTTTATACAGTGCCCAGCAGTAGTGCTTCTAAAGGTCTCTTAAGTAAGGACTGACTTCCACTCCTCAGTGTTGAGTCCTAGCTGGTGGGATTAGGGAAGACCATTGGACAGGCCGCTGGCAGTGAGGGGGCACAGTCATCCCCCAGTCTTCTCTTTATCAGAAGACCTTCTAGATTATAGCTGGCAGACTAGGTAGAGTATTTCTCCTTAAACAAACTTTTTATTTTGGAATAATTGTAGATTGACCACAAAGCTGCAAAGACAACACAGAGAATTCCCGAGAAACCCCTCACACAGTCTCCCCCCTCCCTGTGGGCACCTTGTGTTATACTGGTGTTTGTCACGACTCGGGAGGCAGTGTCAGTCCGTTCCTGTGACCTACCCCCTCACCCACCCTATCTTCTGATCGCACCGGTTGTTCCCTAACCCTTCCTTTGTTTCAGGATCCACCCAAGGATGCCGAGTTACACTTAGTTTTCACGTCTCCTCAGCAGCCTCTGGTCTGTGGAGTCTTTTCAGACTTTTCTTGTCTCCTGTGACTTTGATGTTTTTGAAGAGTGCAGGTTGTGTATTCTGTGGACTGTTCCTGTTTGGTTTTGTCTCATAGACTGGGACTTGGAGAAGGAAATGGCAACCCACTCCAGTAATCTTGGCTAGAGAATCCTGTGGATGGATGAGCCTGGTGGGCTGCTGTCCATAGGGTCGTCCAGAGTCGGACGCGACTTAGCATGCGTGCATGCTTTGGAGAGGGAAATGGCAACCCACTCCGGTATTCTTGCCTGGAGAACCCCGGGGACAGCGGAGCCTGGTGGGCTGCTGTCTATGGGGTAGGACGGAGTTGGACACGACTGAAACGACTTAGCAGCAGCAGCAGCATAGACTGGGACTATGGGGTGAGAGGATGGTCAGGTCAGACAGTTTGTTAGTAACTGAGAATGAACTTAGTACGGAAATCTTGCTGCCAGTTGCTTGCAGTTTGCTGACTGAGAAGACCCTGGTTGCGCCGCGGTCCCTGCCCCGTGTGCCTCTTTCTCTTTTAAGCTGGGTCCCACAGAATTGAGTCCTGGTGCCAATCAATCACCCTGCCCACGTGGCCTGAGTCAGTCCTGCAGAGCGGGTGCCAGCAAGCACACTGAGCTCCTAGCCCTTCCCAGCCTATTCTAACTTGTGGGCAGTGGGTCATCAGTGGTCCCTGTGAGCCCAGGTCTTGGCACCCTGCGCCCTCTCCCCACACCCACCCCTGATCTGGATCCATGGTCCCTCCGGGACTCTGACTCCGCCTCCCCGAGCCTGGCCAAGTACTCGGGGTCCAGCTGCGCCGCCCCCCCCGCCCCCCGCTTCAGCTCCCGGAGTGGGGCTGCTGGGGACTCTTTTTCATTGCGGAGGAGCCAGGCTTGGGGAGTGAGGCGGCGGTTGCAGGCAGGTTGCGTCACCCCGGCTGTTTGATGGGGAGGGGGAGTGGGGGGGTTCCCTGGGGGCCGCCTGCACACCTGGCAACGGTTAGCGAAGCCCTGGATTGGGGAGACGCCCCAGTCCAGTAAGGGAGGTGATTCGGGAGGAGGAAGGAGAGCCTGTGCAGAACCCTGGGAATCAGGCTCGATGCCAAGACGGGGCTCAGATCACAGGCTGACGCGCGGGGCTTGCAGGGGGCAAGGCGGAGGCCCAGAGAGGCGAGAGGGATTGTGCAGGGCCAACTGCTGGTTAGAGCGGTGCCCCTGCCGCACACCTTCCAAGGCCCTGCAGGCCCGAGGGAGAGCCGGTCTCCTCTCAGACATGTGGGGTCCCTGACCCCCAGCTCAGGACATGGCCTGCTGGGAGGCCGCCAGACCTGGACCTTCACCTCAAGTCTGCTGCTGCTTACTACTGCCAAATTCTGTTGGTTGCCACCTGCCCCTCCCCAAGCCCCATGCGCCAAAGGAGGCCCCCTTGCCTGCTCTATCACAGAACCCACTGCTTTCCCAGTCAAGGTGACAGCCTGGTGTGATGGAAAAGGCACCTGGTTTCCATCAGATGGACCCAGGTTTCAGTCCCACACCCACATCACCTGATCCTGGCCAAGGGTGCCGACGTGGCCCTGACTGCTCGGCCTCCGCTGCGTTCTTAGAAGTGGCTCCGGTGGCTCCTTGGCCTTTTGATCAAGGGAAAGGTGGCTCAGAGCATTGTCTCTGGAGCCAGCCTGCTCGGTTCACACCCCAACTCCGCTTCTACTTTGACCCTCAGCAGGTGGCATCTTCTCTGTGTGACTCGGTTTCCTCATCCGTAAAATGGGGATAAGATGACCCACCTCATAGGCTTATTGTGAGGATTAACCATGTAAATGTATGCAAAATTCTTAGAAGGGGGCCTGCCTGCCTAAGTATGAGCATTATTTCTCTCCAAGGCTTGGGTGCTGAGGGGATTGTGGGAAATGCTGTAGGTAAAGGCCAGCACTTACTCACGGCCAGCCCGTGGTCGTTTCTCTTCCTGTTCCTACCACACTCTGTTCTGCTTTCAG